>NW_019264047.1:199274-252780 GCF_002742605.1 Olea europaea var. sylvestris | reverse complement strand
ACTATAATCAGTGGACTTTTGTAGTGAGAAAAAATATTGTAAGATTCATCAATTTTAAATTTAATATTACATGATATTTTATTAGCCTAAAATTATTATATTTTTGCTATAATCAAATTCCTCTGAATAAAATATCATAAAAATAAATTTTTAAAATTTCAAATCAAATTGTTTTCTATTTTCTGTTTTAAGAAATAATTTTTCAAAACGACAAACCAACCGTATTTTTCGAAATCTTAAAACAGACACTCAAAACGAGAAAACTAGAAATGAACTCAAAATTCAAAATTGAAAACTAGAACACAAACCAAACGGGCCCTATGCGTTTGAAGAATTTTGTAATGAACGCAAAAAGGAGGGCAAAAAGTTTTTCAACGAAGTAGATCATAGATAGAACTCAATTTATCTTTTACTAAGATTTTATTAAGAATACGAAATTCTTATTACTGACTTCTATAACTCTGGACATGCACAAGACATAGATAATAATTTAAAAAATTTATTTTGAAACTCCAATTACATATCGTAATAAAGAAAGTTGTTTATATGAAATATATGAAATGTATACCCAAAATTTGGCACGGTTTTATGAAAGAAACTTCAATAGGACGGTTGCACCTATCAGGTCGAGCCACCTTGGCGGGTGGCTCCCCACACATCCCGAGGTGTGTGGATCATTTGTAGAATTGGTGTCCACGTGGTGCGCCCACCCCCACTGAAGATTTTCTTTGGTTTTAGGCGGTTGCTTGTACAGATTCTTAAGGGTAAAGTACCATCAATAAATAACACCTATTTAGTGTTATTAACAATAGATAAAACTAGTCAAATAAATGCATATGCTGGTATTTTTCTTCCTACAATCCAACAACATCGAATGTATTTGCACGTGGAATGTCAATAAAATTAGTTAGATATTTTCTCATGACATGCTTACAATGGTAAAGTCGATAAATGCAATAAGTTAGACTTATTTAAATTTTGGATAACTAACTAGTGTTATATTCAAATAATTTCTTATTGCACGTGATCTACTAATATTTTTTATTAGTACGATGGCAATGGAGTCTATTTTTAGTGTATGTGACACTATTTTATCTAGCCATATATCAAGACTCATAGAAAACGTATTAATGGATTTAATGTATATAATGAATTGGAAAGCAGGGTACGGACTACTGAGTCCAAGATAATCATACCAAAATACAATTTGACTGGATAAATGATATTTTAGTTCATCACAATTTTTCAATTTTTAGATATTATTCACTTTAAAAAAAATAAAAATAAAAATTTATACACAAAATAAGTTGTTCATGTACAATTTTAATTTCATCTATACTAAAGTAACTAATCCCAAGCATAGAAAAATGAAGAGAAATTTCAAGAAATATATATATAAAAAAAAAAAAAAGATGCTTGTCGGCTATGCTCAGCTCATCCAATAAGGCCACGAGCTTAAGGTCAAGCCGAGCAAAGATTTTGAATATGACCCAAAATCTAGGCTCGTTGAGGTTGTAAGGGTCGAATCGAGCCATCCCTACTAACGACAGTCCCAATTAGCAATAAGTTCCTTTAAAATAAAATAATACTCCAGCACAACCACCATGTAGTTATAGTATTCTTAAATCGCCCATTAGGTGCTTTCAAATGAATCATATATTTTGGTATTTCTATCCCTAGCTACAAGCCACTCCACCCGCGACCTTTGATCCCATTGCTACTTTTCAGGCATCCCCAATCAGGCTATGATCCTCTTCAGTTCTCTAATCTCATCTAGCTCCTTTTTGGTTTGGATAAAAATCAGATATTTTTAGTAGATTATGAAAAAAAAAATTGATGGAATTTATTGTTGAAAAGTTGTTGATTCCATTGAATGTGTAGTTATGATTAATTGTTAACTTTGATTTAGATTTTAATTCTTTAATTCACTTTTTATGATGAACCAAACATGAGTATAGTTTGATGTCCAGAGACTTATATAAAAGTAAAAGTATTTCAATAAATCAAGAAATCACTCCGAAGGTGACGGCTAACTTTCCCTTCTAGTTGAATTCTTAGTTACCAGATTGGAGTTTCTTTTATCTTTTGAGTTAGATGAATTTACGGGAGTGTATTCAATTGGCACTATTGAAGATTTTTTGAGATTTAAAAAGTTTTTGGATATTCAACGTAGACTTTTGGATACTCTTTAAAAGTATTGGTGTATTCAATCGAAATTTTCTAAAAAGCATTTAAAAATAACAATGTATTCAATTAAAACTTTTTAGAAGTATCTATAAGTCTTGGGGTATTCAAAAGTTAATGTCTTTTATATACTTTTACAAAAGTTTCTATGGTGTTGATTTTATGTACAAAGTACAAAAATGAAACCCCAAAAATTTGGCTCATTCATTTCAAGATTTTGGGAGACTTTCACAAATAAATAATAATATATAATTTTTATTCTTTCAATATTTCTCTTTCATTCTCTTGTTCTAAGATAATTAGAGTTTTTTTCCTACCGATTATATTTATTCTAGTCCCCTTGCCCCTCCACCCGCTCCCTCTCTTATTGTTTTCTTCGTTTAAGATAAACAATTAATTTGCAATTAAAAATTCTTGTCACATTTTTTCATCCAATTTTTAATGAAAAAAAATCCATTTATAATTAAATTCTATAATATTTTATATAAAAACAAAAAACTAATTTATAATTAAACTTAAATACATCCATTTGTTGTTTACCTTTAAAAGGTATGACATATTGAACATTATATAGTGATTGATAATAAAATAAAATCTTGGATTGCAAACCATGATTCGATTGATGATAAATAAAGAGAATTATTGGTTCAGTTCTACGCCTTAACGACAGAAAAAATGATTGATCGAATTTTATTGAGCCTGACTATAATGATCATTTAACAGAGAATGACTTTGGTTATCAAATTATTGAACAATTGAAAGTAATTTACGTACAATACTTAGTTGACATTTATAGAAAGTATCTATTAAACTATGAGTTCAATACATTCTATTTAACATAAAGACGAGTATTTGTTGCTTATTATCAAACAATCAATTATTTACTAATTTCATATTTTTATTTTTTTTATCAAATAATAACAAAATATATTTATATTTTGTTTATTTACTCATTTAATTAAGGCGACTTAAATTTTTATTAGTTGAAGAGTATTTTTTTATTACATGTGGAGAGAAAAGGGAATTGTGAGGATCGAACCACTACCTCCTATATGAGAGCTATACTCTATTACCTAAATCCATATGAATTTTATTTTAGATAAAAAAAAATTTAAAACTTATGAATTCTATAAAAAAAAAAAAAAAATTAAAATGAAAGTCAATAAAATTCTACGAAGATTTCAATTAATTCCACACAAATCTATAAAATGTTAAAAAAAATTTAAAAGTTTTGCTTAATTACATTCCCTTTAGAGTCTAGAGTTAGAATTTGACTTTTAGACCTCTATTCTTGAATCAATAGATTAAGGGCCATTTGACAATTTTTTTCCAACTTCTCTTTATGGAAAAGGAATCTCTATTGTAAAAACAAAAATTGCTTGTTTTTGTCACTTACCATAACTTTCGTTATCAATATTGTTGGGGGCAAGTGGCTTACTACATTAATTTTAATCTAATCTTGGTTATCAAGATACATGCATGCCATAGTCAATGCTTGAAGTGAGTAGGGATAAGGGCATATAAGCAAGCCAAAGTTGATTTCAATCAAATCAATACTAACCTTTCTAGATAGTTGACTATTTTTATTTATTTTTTTGGCCTTTTCATTAAAGATGTAATATTAAATATTTTGAGGGGTGGGGTCCCTTTTTAGGTTAAGTGGCCTTTGATTTTAATACATTAACATCTAATTAATGGTTGATATTTAATCCCTATTTGATGGAGATTAAATTTTTAGTAAATTTTGATAGAAATTAATGAAATATATCGTTGAAAAGTTATGGATTTCATGCAATATGTAGTTAAAATTAATTAATGATTTTAACTTGAATTAAAAATTTTATTTTTATTTTAATTTCAATCAAGCAGGAGCTTAATAATTGGTTGAATCATCTTTTTCCACTAGTCTGCATTCTTAGGTAATGATGATGTCAACACTTCCAATAATTATTTTATATTGTAATTTTTTTTATACTTAAATGCTGTGTAATTTCCTTTATCAAACATGTTATTATAATTTTCACAGTACAATAATACATGTCGGTAATTAACAAATAGCTAGGTAGATTTGGATAACGACAACTAAACCAATATATTTACGCATAAAAGTCTTGAGACTTTGACAATTTCAGTTAAAACAATGTCAGTAATATGTATTAAATAATAAATTTTATTTAATTAGTGTATGACTGGCTTGAATATAAATATGTCACTAGATAAATTTTCAAAAATACAAAATCACAGAGGACCAAGACATTATTTAGAGGGAGTGAATTTTTTGATCATTTTTAGTTGGTGGGTCATGTATACGGCTTCAGTAGATCACCCTTATGATCTCGACTAGTATAAATTTTAGCATGTAATTGTTATTATTTTGTTCGTCGGTCCCACTACAATGTCGCAATAGCTATTATTTGATGAAATTTTTTATAAGAATGAAATTTGAACTTGAAATTTCAGTTTGTCTTAAAGATAAATTAGGTTATAAAAAAGGAATGCAATTATTTATTAGAGTAATACTTTCAACTGTAGTGACGTCATCACGAGGCCTAATGACCTTTTTTAATATATAATAAAGAGAAGGCATGACATTATTGAACCAATTATGATATTGATTAATAATTTTGACCAAGAGTATATTATAATGACACCATTGAAAATGATCGAGCAGTCGCAATAATATCAAATCTGCATACATTATATATTTGTCTTCTTTCCAAATTGATCCTATATTCAATAATTTAAAAATAATAATAATAATAATAATTTTGGCAATGGAAATGAGGCCCCCTTCAATTTTTGGCCTGAGGCAGAGGCCTTGTCTGCCTCGCCTAAGGACTGGCCCTGCTACAACTAAGAGAACTCAAATAAATGTTAGGCATCATGATTAAGAACCTAATGGGTCACACACGAAAGGAGATCTAGAAGAATGAAATTTATTAATTAATTAATTAATTAACAAGTGTTGGATAATTAATTAATCAGATTGCTTATTAATAGCCAAATTAATTAATTAACGAATTAATCAATTCATGAACCAGATTTAAGTAATTGGATTAAGATTTAATTAATTGAATTAATTAAATATTTGATCGGATTAAGAGACGGACCAAGCCTGTTTAAGCTTATATAAATAAGTTGCTAGGGTTTGAAAATTGTAGATAAATTTTATATTCTTGCTAGTACAAGAAAGGTAAAAATCATGGTTATCTTAATCTTGTTCCATGTGTGAATTTTCATTGGAGATTGAACAATTGTGAATTGCAGATCGAGATTTTGGAATTAAAGAAATGCAAAGGAGTTTGCAGAATTCAACGAAGATATACTTTCTATCACAATTTATATCTAAACACAAAGCAAATCTTTAGTGAAAATTGAAATATTATTTAAATTTCATTGTGCATGATTAAATAAATTCTCAACAACAGGTTGATCTAAGAATAGCGAATGAATGAAGGAAGAAGCAGATGGATCGAAGAACATCAGAGAAGAGCATTAATGAAACTTCCCAATTTAAGGCTTTTTTGTTTTGAGATTTTTTTATGTATGGCATCAGATGTAATTAGGTTCGATTTATTAAGGTGGGTTGGGCAAATTAATATGGTCCATCTGAGTTGGATTTTATTTGAAATTTTGTTGTGCATTAATTGCATTGGACCAATAACATTGCTAAAGAATATATTTTTGCAACAATTAAAAAAATATTGCAAAAAACTATATATTAAGAGTTTCAACAACATGTAAACGTTGCTATTGAATCCGATTTTAACAACGTTGAAAAAAAAAATTGTAACATTCAAAAAACATTGCAAAAAATGAAACTTTTTGCAACTGGTAATGAATGTTGCAAAATGTTATATATTAAGAGTTTCAGCAATTGACACTAAACGTTGCTATAGATCCAAATTTTAACAATGTTCGAAAAACGTTGCAAAAAAAAATAGAACTTTTGGCAACATTCAAAAAACATTGCAAAAGGCAACATTCGTTAAAAAAATGTTTGCCAAAACTCAATTGTATTAATTAATGGCAGCATTCACTTATTAAAATATTGCGATAGAGCACTTTAACAACACTGGATGAACGAATGTTGCTTTTTTAACCTTGCAAAAAGTTATTTTTGTTGTAATGAATAATTGAACGAAAAGAGATGAAAAGGACTGTTTTCATAAGAATAGGTCAAAGTAAAGATGAAAATATTAAAATTGAAATGATTCGTGCTAAGAATAAAAATGATGTTTTGCACTAATTATCTATATTTCATTTCATAAAAGTCAGCAGTCTATAAAAATTGTATTTCGAATCCCACTGTTGTAATCAGAAAGAGAAAAAAAAAATACATTTCTCAACTGACCCAAAAATAAAAAATAAAACTAGACACTCAACAAATAATAATAAATAAGAACTAAAAAAAAAAAAAAGGTATAGCTTGATGGACCAAAAACATCCACTGCTAATGAATAAGTTCGGATAATTGATACTTGGAAGTTTCTTAGTGTTTTTGGTTGCTACTATATTAATAAGTAACAATATCGTTCATATATTTTAGTTTGCCATGTAAATTATTGAGAAAATTAGTGAACATAAGAAGTTTCTTAGTGTTTTGGTTGCTGCTTCATTATTAAGTAACAACATCATTCATATATTTTAATTAGCCATGACAACATCGTTCATATATTCTAATTAGTCATGTAAACTATGGAGAAAATCAGTGAAAATAAGAAGTTTCCTAGTGTTTTTGGTTGTAATAGGTAGCAACATCATTCATATATTTTAATTAGTCGTGTAAATTACGGAGGAAATCAGTGAAATTAAGACTGAAATTATCTATATGTCCAATTTGTTTAAACTCATTTTAATAATTAAATATTCTAATTAAACTAATGAACACAAAATTATCACATCTACATCTGCATCTACACAAGTGTTGTAGAACCGTTCCAACCCTATATCTAATTATGATATTAAAATAAATTTTATCAGTAGACGTAAGAGAAGAATAACATTGATCAACTACTTAGTCAAATGAAATATAAAATAAAATTTTATTGTGTATGGGCTTCAACTACCTACCTAAGAGTGAAAATATGCTACAAGCCCCCAGGGCACATCTCCAAATGGTAAAAAGTGAGGGTGGAGAAATCCAGCTTTGCTTGAGGCTGCCGCGTCAAGGGTTCGAATCCTAAAATATGGATTTAGCTCTTGGGTAAGTGCAAGTGTACAAGTAGTCTTCCACCCTATACCCTTGGAGGCATTCCTCCCTCACGATGCTCCAGGACAGGACGGTGGGCGACCCTTAAGGTTGGGGTTCAACCTTTAAAATGTGCTACAATTTTCTATGCATTCTGAAATTATGCAACAAATACCCTCTCTATATCAATTATGTCCATAGTTTGTATTTATTTATTGCCTTAATTATCATAGTGTGCAGGGTGGAGTTTGGACCGATTAAACCTAATTTTTATTTTTATTTTAATTTTTTTTTTAAAGTCGGGCTAGTTTCTAAATATATTTGTATATTTAGCATAGAATATTCTTGGCGCTTGATCTCACGAAAGTGTGGAATTATATATTTGAGATTGATGGAGTAAATTTTTTATCGTTATTGAAGGCACTCGTCAAAAATTAACATGGCATTCCATTAACAAATATTGATGTCAACAAGTAACTTTCAAGCAGTGGCGGATCCAGGAAATTATTCGACACGGGCTGACACGCCAAAAAAAAAAAATCACACATAATTTTTTTAAATTAAATCTTTCTTTTTAATTAGCATTTGTACTGGAGGGACGGACTCTAGTACACCCCAACCCGTCCCTAGATATGCCCCTGCTTTCAAGAAAAAAGAAGTGAAAGTAGCTTAAGTGAAAAGAACTAAAGTAAATATTAATAAATTTATCACACTTCTCTAATTTCTAGTTACAATTATAAATATGTGAAGAAGAATTTGTGCATGCCTTGAGGGACAAGGACACACACACAGACGGCAAGACTTTATGTATAGTGAAGTGTAGAACAAGTCATTTATATTTTGCAGGTTTTTCTCAAGACTTGAAAGTGAAGAGAATAAGACAAGCCGATTTCGTAGACAAGTAGAATGTCATTTCGCAGGTCTGCAAATAGTTATAAATAAATAAATAATACAAAATTCCTCAATAAAGATATATTTATAAATAAAGTATGTGATATGATAGGGCGGAAATAGTCGTAAATGATACAAAATTCCACTTCAAAACTCTATTTCCAGGTTGTTTCCCAGTCATCGGACTAGGAACAGGAATTCTGTTTAGATTAATTAGAGCAATGGAAAGAATAGGGGTGCCTAAGCCCATCTTAAATTTAGTTCATAATACAGAGAGAGAGAGAGAGAGAGAGAGAGAGAGAGAGAGAGATTGGTATGATTGAAAATATAAATGTATACAAAATTATGAAAGAAATATAAGATGAAAATTCTTAAAGTACATAAAATAAATAAATAAATAAAAGAAGTTGATGGAAATGTCGGAGGAATTGAATTTGCTAAATTAAAATAGAGGTGTTAAGTGGGATGAGTCGAGGGCAAAGCAGCTCGCTCGAAGAAACTTGGGCTCCCAACTTGACTCCAAGGGGTTTGTCGAGTCAGCTCGTTGGTTTTAGATTTTTTTTTTTTTTCAAAAATTGTAATTTCGTTACGTCAAAGAATAGTGAATACGTAAATTTATAAGGAATGCTTAAGCGTAAAAATTTATATATTTGTAAAGTCTCCTTTATTTGGGTTTAGGATTGACTATAATACATAGACGGAGTTAAAACCTTACGAATGAATATTTTTGTACAATTCTTTTAAATAAAATAAATTACAATATAATATAATATTTAGAAAATAAAGCATATTACAATTATACTTTAACTGTCTGCAGTTGCATATTTAAAAAGAAGGCTGAAGCCTGAAGGCTACTTTCATTTTTTTTTTTAAATCATTGACAAACACATGTTGTTCTATCCGAGTTGTAATATTGCCCACACAATGAGAAGCATCTCGATCTAACATAAAATCTCTCATGAAAGACCTTATGTCTATTAGTATTGATAAAGTCGAATTGCAGGTCCAAAGCTATACTGAACATTACAAGATATTAATAACATTGTGCGCTCTACCATTAAAGTATATTGTAGAAGTCAGCCGCTATTAATTTTTTGTCCCATATTTGTGATCCAAGCATATTTTTCATCCATTTCGAACACGGGAAAAGTTAAATTTATGTACATTGAACTAGCGTATAAATTGCACCATTTTGTAATTCTTTCTCGTAGCGATGATGAATTTGTATCAAACGTAAAATCTAAATTATTTTGAAGTAACTGAAAGTAATGTACAGTCCATGCAATTTGAGATGGGGATCGAATATTGCACTTAGGAAAAAAATAACTGGTACACGATGAGAAATATTTTTGAATGTGTTATTTATCTCGATGCATACCTGCAATAATGAAGAATCATCACCCATAAACTTTAAGAAGGCTAAATAAATATTAACAATGATGATATAACAAAATTTAAATTGGGAAGACAAGATACACATTTTATCGAAGATGAAAATGTTCTTAATAAATTATAAAACTAAATGCATATGTTCAACTCGTTTTAAGTTAAACTGTCATATCGAAATTGATTACAAAATATAGTTATCTCATTATTTGTAACAAATCAAAGTTCTTAGACTATTATAACTTCGTTTGAAATTTATGTGAATAATAATAATAATAATAATAATAATAATAATAATAATAATAATAACAACAACAACAACAATAATAATAATAAATTTAAATTAAATTGAGAAAAATTATGGTGAAGGCAGCATTTGCGTCTCCATATTTCCGATTTTACAAGATTTTATCATTAACTTTAAACACTTAACATTGTAATCATATTCAAATACCTAACATGAATGAAAAGGAAATACTAACTCCTTCAGATGTTGTAAAGCAACATAATTAATTATGCAATGTGTACAAGATACATTAAATATTTTATTAATCAAATTAAATTCTTGTAGAAGAAAAATGTGCAATAATTTGTACAATGTGACAAGTTAGTTAATCTGTGGCGTTGTGTTTGCAGCAAATAATTTTTTCAATAGTTAAATTATTATCATCAAGATATAATGTTACCAAGTATATGTAACAATTACTACCGACATAATACATAGCATCAAATAGTAAAGATTACTACCTCCATAATTTAAGAAGAATTATTTTAGTTCTTTTATCTTACCAAACATCGAAACTACGCGACACAATTAGCATTTTCGTTGGATCTTTGAAAACAATACAAGAAATTAAACACACTATTTTCATTCCAAGAATACGATGATGAACTGGCCATTATGTAAATTAAGGTTAAATAACGCAAATATAATAGTGGTTAAATTAGGGGAGAGAGAGAGAGTTGCAATTTGCAAAATTATACTTTTAAGAGCTAAATAGTGAAGAGAAGAGAATGCTGAAAATGAATTGTAAACCCGAATCCTTAAAAAAAAAAAAAAGAAGAAGAAGAAGAAGAAGAAGAAAGAAATTTAAATTTGAGTTTACTTTATAATTTTTTTATTTCACAGTGGTAGTATGCCTAGGGTTGGCAATGGTTCGAGCCGAGCCAACTCGGCACTTAATACCACGAGCTCGGCTCTTGCTCGTGGCGAGCCGAGCTCGGGCTCTTTGGGGGGGGGGGAGCCGAGCTCGGGCTCCACTTGTCCGAGCTCGGGCTCCACTTGTCCTAGTTCGTGGGCCGAGCCGAGTTTCGGCTCGTGGGCTCGCCTTTTTTTTTAAATAAAGAATAGAATTTTAAAAATAAAATGTGTTAAAAAATAAAAATAATTTAACGAAAACAAGTTTTTATTTTTTTATTTATATCATATTGTAATTTATAATACTTTTTATAAAGTATAAAATATTTATATAATGAAAACGAATTATTTTTTGAAATACATTTACAAAAAATATATATTTTTTGATTTCTTTTTAAAGTTAATAAAGAATAGAGTTTTAAAAATAAAAAGTGTCAAAAAATACAAATAATTTAACGAAAACAAATTTTTATTTTTTATTTATTTATATCATATTGTAATTTGTAATACTTTTTATAAACTATAAAATATTTATATAATGAAAACGAATTATTTTTTGAAATACATTTACAAAAAATATATTTTTTTGATTTCTTTTTAAAGTTAATAAAAAATAGAGTTTTAAAAATAAAAAGTGTCAAAAAATACAAATAATTTAACGAAAACAAATTTTTATTTTTTATTTATTTATATCATATTGTAATTTGTAATACTTTTTATAAACTATAAAATATTTATATAATGAAAACGAATTATTTTTTGAAATACATTTACAAAAATTATATTTTTTTGATTTCTTTTTAAAATTAATAAAATGTAAACCCTCCTCCTTTATTTGAGTTTGGGACCGGCTATATCAATTTTAAGTAGGCAGAATTAAATATTGTACACGAATAACTTGTTGTAACGTGTACAATTTTTTAAAGAAAATTAAATTTAACGATTAAAAAATAAAAAAAAATTTGATTAATATAATTAAATCAAATATCACTTACCTGACGATATGCAATTTCAGCGTATTTATCTTGTAGTCGAAAATGAGCGTCCTGTCAATCCTTCACACACATTAACGCTTCCAAATTATCTTTTTTCAGTCGACTCCTGATATCGGTCAAAACCCTTTTACCTGCACTAAAATCAGACTCCGAAGCAACAGTGCTAACCGGGGGTGTCAATAGATCTTTCACAATTGCAGAAACAATTGGCCAACGTCTTTCATACTTTCGCCAGAATTCCATTACTTCTTAAGAAAATTTTTTAATTGTTCTATCTGTTGGCATATTATGATTAAAATAATCAATTAATTCGGCAGGCATCACATTTTGAATATCAACCGATATTTGATGAGATGCAGATGTAGATGACATGGCACTAGATGAACACATTGCAGTTGCATCATATCTAAATGTATTAATACCCTGAAGTAAATTCATTATTTTCGCAGCACCTTCTTCAATTTCAGCAAAGGAATAAGTGCAGCAGAAGGTACCCGACTAACATTCGCACCCATTCTTTCCACATATAAATCATACATTCCACATAATGTTTACTCTAAATTCTTATGGATGATAGGTATATCAAATATTAAAACTTTATTGATTTGATCGATTACGTATTTAGTTCCCGAAATATTATATCGGGAGTTCATTGCGCATGCTAAAGGAAATAACATAGGCAGTTCTTCCCAATATTTTCTAAACTTTAATTCCATAGCAATTAAAATTTCACTAAAAGTATTATCATTTTTATATTTATGGAATGTTCTTACAATTATATAAAGGCGTTCAAGCACCATACAGTTTATGGGATAATAAACGCCAGATAAAATCTTTATGGTCTCATAAAAAGATGTCAAAAATCGTTTAACTTTCAAAGTTAAAATCCAATCGGATTCATTTAACATACCATCGTCATCACTTCTAACATGTCTATTGTTATAAAAGTCAGTTATTAAATTTTCGAAACCTTCACATGATTTTAATAGCAAGTATGTAGAATTTCATTTATGACCTACGTAGCTAATAAATGTTTTAGCAGTCATCGCCCCTAGTTCGACACAAAAATCTTCAAATGCTTGTTTTCTATTAGGAGAGATCGTAATATATACTAATGCATTCCTAATCCTTTGAAATTCATCATTTATATTTTAAAACCATCTTGCACAATTAAATTCAAGATATGACACACACAACGAATATGAAACAAATACCCACCAAAATCAGGTTGAAGTGTCCTATACAATTTATCGACGACTACCTTATGTTAACTAGCATTATTAAAAATAAAAGATCGAATTTTAGTTTCACAATGATATTCTCTAACAATACTGATAATAGCATTATATATATTATTAGCATTGTGAGGAAATTCAATAATTTTAAAAACAATAATCTTTTTATGCATGCACCAAAGTGGATATATATAGTGTGCGATTGCAGTTATATATGCTCTTTTATTAACCCCTTCCCATATATCAGAAGTTAAGGATATAACACCCCTATATTGTTGCAAATTCATAATTAATTGTTGTTTTGAATTATTGAAATAATTTATTGTATCAGCACGAAGAGTGTTTCGACTTACCCCAACGTACCTCGATTGTAGATATTCTTTCACGAACGAGACGAAGTGTTGGTTGTCTGTAATACCTAGAGGCAACTCAGTAGCGGCAACAAATTTCACCATTCCGGTTCGAGTATCGTCCTCTGAATACACCCACGTAGATAGGGGTGAAGTTGTAGAGCTGGTGCTTGGACTGCTAAATTGTAATTGTGTTTGACCAGCTGGAAGAAGTCCATGTTTGGCTGCACATGATTTGTAGTGGCGGTTGAGATGAGTGGTACCAATTCTTTTTTGCCAAACCAATCTTTGTTGGCAATATTTAAATACTGCTTTAGATTTTGTAAGGTCATCAACGACTTTTCCTGTTGAAATCAATTTAAAGTGATCCTAACATTTTGCTTGTTTTTTGGCCTTTCGCTTTCCCCTCGCATCCGGGATATTTAATTGCTGATATCCATCTTCATGTTCCGTTTCGGGAACGTTAATATCATCAAAATCAATTGGAGTGTGGCTTCCCTGACCGTGAATGTGTACATCTTTAGGTATCAGTATGTTATTTAGACCGGCAAATTCATTTGAAAATTGACTTTGCGGCGTCCTAGGCGATTCTCCATGATGTGGCAGTGGCTCACGTCCTGTATCGAATAAGCTCTCAACAAATAAACGTTGATCCATTTCTGTGATTGTTTATGATGAAATATTGACTAGATGAATATAAATGTAGTGAGATTGTGAGAATTGAGAATTTGATGAATTGAAATTGTAACTAATAAACTGTAAAAATTGAATTGATATTGTATATTTTGCTGTATAAGAGAGTAAAAACTCGATAATTGATATAATAAAAGAGGATTGTAATTTTGGAAGAGCAATTGATATAAAAAAAAATTTTGGGGGAAGGGGGTATTTATAGTAAAAAAAGGGGGGGAAAAGTGACCAAAACAGTCACTTTTGTGACCGTTTTGGTCACGGGCTCGACGAGGCTCGTGGCTTGTCTCGGCTCGCCTCCCGACGAGGCCCGCTCGGTTCGTGCTCGGGCTCGTGATTTCAAGAGCCCGAACCGCTCACGAGCCTCTTTTCCACAAGCCAAGTCGACTCGGCCCAATTGACTTCCCTAAGTATGCTATTGATTTTTCAATGGCAGGACTGCTATTGACTGAAGCCATGCATGCAGACTTTTACTTAGGCGAGCCTACTCGGCTCGTCTAGAGTCTTAAATGATCTTGACTGCGAGTTAAAAGTGAACCAACGAGAAGGTCATTTCGGGAAATCATTGCTCACCTCGCTAGTGAGACGAGATGAGTCAAGGCGATCAATTCACCATACTTTCCACTCCTAGTCTAAGGTCCAGTTCATTTATATTTATTACTTGACTATCGAAATTTTTTGAAATAGTCACAATTAAGAGTCGTAAAATATTATTGAGTTTGTCAATATGAGTTTCATATATCAATAGGAAGTCGGCATCATCTAGAATCGAGATTTGCAAATGTGTTTCAATTTATCAGACTGCTAAATTTCTTAAGAAAGAACGTAGTATTGACTGAAACAGCACTAGTAATGTAGTGCCAGTCTTTCTAATTACATTTATCCTTAGTCAATCATTGCTACACAACTATTCTACCTCATTATGCAAATTATCACTTGACTATATCAATAATTTGATATAAAATTAAGCAATTATGTTCGGAAAATATGTGATTTTTTTATTTTTTATTTTTGGAAAATCTATGTAGAAATATATATTTTTAAAATATATACATGATATATGTATATTTTTACCTCCTTAAAAGAATTTTCCCCCAACAAACAGTTTGAAATTGACAATTGAACTCTTATACTTACATGGAATAATTAACTGCGTTTAATAATTTATTATGTTATTTAATAGATTACATGTCTTAATTTAAGTTCAATATATTGACTTGTTTAATTTTCACTATTTATTGTCAATATCCCCAATATAGATGTGGTTCAATTTCGCAGGTTACAGTTCCTTAGAGGAACCAACATGAAAATTTCCAAAGGTTTTTCTGAACCTGAGCCTAATCAACGGTCTTGCGTCAAATCTATAGGTATGTTGAATAACCCATATTTTAGATCTTTTTGTTTTATTTTATTATACGGCTTGATTGATTATTATATTCGATAATCTAAGTTCGTTCAAGTCATTTACAATCAAGACTATAGAAATATAGTCGAGTTCATTTACTTACACACGTCAGTAGAAAATCACATTATCCCGATACTCTCAAAACTTCTACACTTGTTTCAATTAAAAAACGTGAGTGAAGAAAAGAGAAAAGAACAAGCTTCATATCATAACCTATTCTCCCCAACAAAACACCCCCTTAATTATAATTAATTGACTATTTTTATTCATTAGCAATGACACATTCAAAGAGATTTATTTATTGGGTGGAATTTATGGTATATATCATTCATTTAATACTTTATCTATATTTATGGATTGCGTTTCTAATTTTAAATTCATTACATTGACTTGTTTAATTTTCACTAGCAATAAATCTCTTCCAATAAAAATATTTTCTTATTTCGTCAGCATTTCTTCCATTCCACTTTCTTAGTGGGGCCAACAAGGATATACCGTAGATTTTCCTTTCCTTCTTAAAATAAACCTAAGCCCAGTCAACGGACTAAAATGAAATATAGGAATCTACTAACGGTTCAAAGTCTGGTTAATTCCATTTTCGAGTAGAATATTTAAACAAGATACCTAAACGGGGCATTAATTCGTTCTCATGTTCGTGAATCGATTGGAGTACTTCCGTACTATATATCTGTCAGTATAAAAAAACAAGAAACAGCAACGGACACCTCCGACCCATTGCTCATATCATATTCTATTATCCAACATGATTTCGGTACCGAGCCTTTCAAATCAGATGTACCTAAAAGAACAATTTCATTCCTTACCCTCTCTGGCTTCCCAGTTATCTGAGTAAGCAAATATTTAACACTGACATTAATATTATGAAATGTGTGTGAAATGTGAACTAGTCAAATTTCTTTTTCAGTTCTGGCCAGTCATGGGCCAAAACAGGATCTAAATTCTTTTGCTGGAAGCCAAGAATTAATATTAAACTGAGTCAGTCAAAGCAGTGTTCAAAGTCAATTGCCACCTTCCCAAAATGTGAACTGTGCCTTCTTTAATCTTCCCTCTGCTCTTTATTTAAACTCCAAATTCCTTTCATCTTTCTGTCAGCAGACAAAAACATTTGACAAGACAAACTCCCAAACAGTTTTTCTTCAGTTTCTGGTTAAGGAAAGAAGCAAAATGGCAATAATTGAAGCACCAAGAAGAGAATCAACAACCCCTATTACTCCCCGAAAAGCAATGGCAACCCTCTTCTCTTTCTCTAAAACAAACTCATCCATCTCTTCCTTTTCAAATCAATTTGCCCCTCCAACGCCGTCCCACACTTTTTCTGAGTCAATGATGAAAGAAAACATTGAAAACACAGAATCCATTATCATGAAATGGGATTTGAGAAGCAATTCGAAATTCACCTCGCTCTTTCAAGAAAGCAGAAAGGATGCCAAAGAATTCATCAAGAGTGTCAAGGAATTACGCAGGGCTATGCATTTTCTGATTTCCCAACATACAATATCCAATAAGCTAGTCATGGCACAGAACTTGATGCAAATTGCCATGCATCAGCTCGAGAAAGAATTCTATCAAATTCTGTCAGCAAATAAAGAACATTTGAATCCCGAATCAATATCTAGCCGATCATCACATCTATCGCGATCACTTTCAAGTCACTTGGATGATGAAGATGATGTCAGCTCTGTTAACGAAATGCAGGTGTCCAGTGATTCGATGTCTGGGGTGGAGCGCCTCTCCACACTTGCTATGTCTGACTTAAAGCTGATCGCTGATAGCATGATCCGCTCTGGTTATGGCAAAGAATGCATCGAAATATACAGAAACATCAGAAAGTCAATTGTGGATGAAGCACTATACCGTCTCGGCCTCGAGCATTTCACTTCATCCCAGATCAAAAGGATGAATCCCGAGGCTCTTGGGCATCATGTCAGTAAATGGATTGATGCAGCAAAGATTGCAGTGAGAACCCTCTTCCACGGCGAGAGATTTCTGTGTGACCGTGTATTTACTGCAAATGAAACAATAAGAGAATCGTGTTTTTCTGGTATAACAAGAGAGGGAGCTACTAAACTTTTCAGATTCCCAGAACTTGTTGCGAAGAGCCAGAGATGGCCAGAAAAAATTTTCCAGCTGATGAACCTGTACGAGGCAATATCGGATATCTGGCCAGAAATCGAGTCGATCTTCACGTATGAATCCCTCTCAGTGGTTAAACTACAAGCTTTTTCTTCTCTCCACAAACTCGGTGACTCCATCCAAAAGATTCTCTCTGAGTTTGAGTCATCAATTCAAAAGAATTCATCAAGAGCCCTGGTACCCGGAGGTGCAATTCATCCATTGACCAATTCAGTGATGAATTATGTGTCTTTGCTAGCCAACTACAGTGGAGTACTCTCCGATATTATTGCTGATTCAGTAACTACACCGCATTCACCTTTCCCGGAATCATATTTTCATAGCCCAAGCCTGGAGGAGAATCCAACCTCAGCTGTCTCTGCTCGACTGGCCTGGATCATTTTGGTGCTACTTTGCAAACTTGACAGCAAAGCAGAACTCTACAATAACATCGCCTTATCATATCTCTTCTTAGCCAACAATCTCCAATTTGTCGTTGAGGAGGTCCGCACCACAACACTCAAGTTCCTCCTCGGGGACGACTGGTTATCAAAGCTAGATAGAAAGGTAAAACTATATGCAGCAAACTATGAAACACTGGCTTGGAATAAGGTGTTCTTGTGCCTACCAGAGAATTTACCTCAAGAAATGTCACCTGATGCCATTAAGGGATATTTTAGGCAATTCTACTCAGCCTTTGACGAGGCCTATCGAAGACAGGCTTCCTGGGTAGTTCTGGATCCAAAGCTTAGAGATGAGATTAAAGTGTCCATAGCAAGTAAACTAGTGCCAGCATATCAAGAATTCTACGACACATATTTGGCAATATTAAGTGAGGAGAGAAACTTGGAAGTGTTGGTGAGGTTTTCACCCAACAATTTGGGAAATTACTTATCAGATTTGTTCCACAGGACTGTGGTTCCCGAAATTTCATCCTCATCCCTTTCCCATGTATCACGATGTCTTCCCTAATGTCATTATGAACTGATAAATAACTATTTATATCAATTTATTTCCTTCATAAAATTTCTGTATCAAGTATACTTTTCCATTTTTTTGAATTCAATAAATTCATCCTGTAAAAGGGTAAACCATCTATACAAAAAAACCTAAATTACAGAGCGTTTTTGTCAATCAAGTGCTCAGAGTTGGATCTGAAAGCATTAGTTTATCTATTACACGATGAAATTTTGAACAACTACATTCTGCACAAATAGTATTTGGCCAACAGGATGTAAAATTATGCGAATTATTGTACTACTATAAAGAGAATGGTACAAAGTTATGAAGCAAAAAGCCCCAGAAAGCAGGATTTGTAACAGAGGAAATGAATCAGAATGCAGATATTGTGAAAGAAACAGATATTGTGAAAGAAACAAGAATAATTTAACATTTACTTAAACCATGATATTCAAATATCAAGTGTTATAACATCTATATATTCAATAGAGAAAATGTTGATATTTTGTGTTCAATAAAATTTGACAAAGAATTTTAATAAGCTTATGCAGAAATATCTACTGCATGAATATTTTAAGTTCAAATTGCTGTCAAAGAAGAGATATACATATATGAGAACGGGAAGTTGTCACAGCAAGTCATGTACTGCTGCCAACTTGTTCTGCTGGCATAGTTATAGATTGCCAACCTGCACAGATTTGAAGAACAGCCTTGAGAGAATCTGATGCAAGTTCTAGTGTCCATGTAGGGTAAAAATCACTTGGATGGAAAATGGATTCTTCCTTTTCAATACTTCGTATACTTGCTTGAGCTCCATTCAGGAATAAATCTCCTTCAGATATAATTGAACCAGATATTTTCTCATCTTTATCTGCAGCCTAAATGATAAAGACAGAACATGAAGTTGATAAACAAACATTTATGAGCGAACGGAAATGAAAAAGGATGATAAATAAGCAAGAAAGAAATAGAATGTGACCATGGTCCATAAATTCAGTTAAGATAACTTCTCATTTTGAACTGCTTAATTTCATTTCCATCCCTCAATTTCTTTCCAGCATATAAAAATTTTAACCTTATATTTGGGCGGTCAAAAAAGCACCATTATGTTTAAAAAAAGGAAGCTATAAAATCAGATTAGGGAGATTAGAGAAAGTAAAAAATTTAAGTGCAATCGCTACATGTCCATATACCGTCATTTCATTTCAGAGTATAAGACTGGTTAGCACAAGGTGAAGATTTAATTTAGACTGAATGCTCACATAAATAATGTACAAGCTTTCAATTTATCAACTAACCAAACTACAATGAAGTAGTCAAAAATGCATGATACTACACGGTGTATAAAAGGATTTTTTAAATATTTACTTGGTCCTATCTACAATTGATACAACTGGTATAGGTGGTCAATAGAATATTTTTATAGTAAAGATGAGAGTTTTGAGCATTGTATTGCGTCCCCTTTCACATTCACAACTTTAATAGACAAAATTACCAATAACACAGTGGACGAATAACTTAAGGAATGGCCACTTATGCCACACATTCCCAATTAGCAGAATTGTATCCTTTCGGGATCCCGTTGTTGCAATTTTTTGTTTTTGCATGCCAGTCTACCGCACCAGTGCATTATGCTCCTCATTTTGTAGATTATGTAGCACCTTTTATGGATGAGTTGCACTGATTATTGCTCTTTGGAGTTTACAATCGATATCTAGTCCAAAGGGAAGATAGCCCTCTTGGTCAGATGACGTTATTTGAGGATGGTTTGGACATCATATAATCATTATATAGTTAGGAAGAGGGATCGCCCTCATCAGATTAGAAGTTATGGTTTATCAAGCGGCAGTCGAGTTCTCTTGGCCAGAGAAAAATTATTGAGATCCTATTAGATATACTATATGGAAAACTTCCCAATTTAGATACATGTTTTAGGAAAAGTAATTAGAATTTTATTTTATAGATTTTCTAGTATTTTATTAGTTATTTCCTACTCGAGTTAAATTAGTTTAAACACTATATAATAGGAGTTTATGCATTGTAATAGTTAAGACTTTGATATTGAATAAACTAATATTTTCTCCTAAATTCTCTCTATTCTCTCCCTCTTCTTTTTCTCTTCTCTCTTCTTCTTTCTTTCTCAACCTCATTTGTTCAAATGTGTTCTACTTCCACGTCACATATATCTACTCTAGGCAATTGAAAATCCAGTGTTATAACAAGCATCAAATGCCTATGCATGAGTAGGAGAGGATATATGTAACTTAAACTAATGTCCTTAACAAGCGAAGGAGAAACAGACTTTCACATGCCAAAATAATCAAGTGACTGCCGCATCTGATTTAAGGGAACAGGAATTAGAAAGACAAAAAACTTATGCTTAGAAAAGTGACAACTGGGGAGGAAATATTTTGTCAAGATAGCATTCATGCACATTACTTAGTAAGAAAACGCTCCTGCATTCCTGTCACTTGAAAGAGAGAAAAATAAGCCTTGGAAAAGTCAGAATTTGCAAGGATACAGTTCATCAAGGACATTACTGAGTTAATTGTCCCAATGGTCACTGAACTTAAGTCTACGTCACCAATTGTTCACTGAAATTTAAAATATCAAGTTTTGGCCACTAAACTTATCAAAACATTGAACATTACTCACTACTTTAACATTCGTTCCAATTATTTAACGGAATTAGTGTATGTGGATAACGGAATATCCATATGCCGCCTCATCACACATTTAACTAATAGTTACGTCTTTAATTGCTCACCAAACTTTAAAAAATATATTCAATTGCTTATTAAATTTTGAAAAACATCTTTGATTGCTTACTGAACTTTGAGATGGTCAAATTTTGACCATTAAATTTATAAAACTGACTTCGACCAATTGTTCGTTAAAAAAATGTAGCGCAATGGCACAAGTCACGTAAAAGTAATAAGGTGGAGAACGAGTACAGATTATCGATCCCACAAGAAATGATTACTCAATTACACAACGGTTTAATTTAATTTTAACACTTTTGTAGAATTTTAAACTATTTTAATAATTAAAAAATTCAAATTTATTGTATTTTTGTTGTTAAAATTACATTAATATTTAGATTTTGCAACCGAACACACGATAAATTTAATTAAATGAATTTCATTCACTTTTGGTCCGAGAACTAGATTTTGTTTCGTTACGAAAATCCAAATTTCAATTAAATTTATTGTGTGTTTCGTTGTAAAATCCATTTAATTAAATTTACTATATTTCGTTGCAAAATTCAAACATCAATTTAATTTTAACGAAATATAAAATAAATTTGATTTTTTTCAAATGATGAAAATAGCTTAAAATTTTACAAAACATATTAAAATTATATTAATCTATTGTGTAATTGAGTAATCATTTCTCGTAAAATTGATAATTTGAATTCGTTTGTCCACTTTATTACTTTTTCGCGACCTGTGCCATTGCGCTACATATTTTTTAAGGAACAATAGGTCGAAATCATTTTTATAAGTTGAGTGGCCAAAATTCAACAACCTCAAAGTTCACTGAGCAATCGAATACGTTTTTCAAAATTTAGTGAGCAATCGAAATGTTTTTCAAAATTTAGTGAACATACATTTTTCAAAGTTTGGTGAACAATCAAAGACGTAACAATTTGTTAGTGGCGTGACGGGGCACCACATGTATATTCCATTATCTAAGTGGCTAATTTCGTTAGAGAATTGGAACAGATATTAAGATAGTAAGTAACGTCCAACGTTTAGAGAAATTTAGTGGCCAAAACTCGACATCTTAAATTTTAGTGAGTAATCAGAGACATAGACATAAATTCAGTGACTATTGGGACACTTAACTCAACATTACTTATTAAATCCCTTTTTGACAGCGATTACTTCAAAACTATTCTTTCTCAAGTTCATTTTCAATCTCACGTTCCTACAATAAAATATTTTGCAAGTAAATCCATAATCTTTTCCTACTTTTTAACTTCATTGTTCCAAAACTCATTTTTCCCAGAAAACTCTTTTAATGTTTGTCAACCAGAGGCTTAGAAAATGCTCCTGTTCCTATTTCCATTCTTATAAGCTCGACAAAATACACGATTCTTTAAATTATATAATTTTAAAAGAAAATTGAACTCGATACGATTTCAAGTTACCTTCTCTGTATAGTATTCGAAAGTTTTTTTCTTCTCTCCTGCTTCATAGATGTTGCATTGAGAATATACCTGGTCGCATAGAAGGCCCAAAAAAGTAAGAAAACACAAACTAGGATTTTAAGCTACTGTAGACAAACTGAAATGTGATTTAGTTATATGATTGTTTCTGTGCATGATATAACAATAGATTACCTGTGACTCTACGCTAGCACAAACAGCATATATGCCCCATCCTCTGGTGTAATTATTGTATAAATGAACTTTTCCAAATCTGACACGAGGTTGTCGTTGTCGTGTGCCATCAAAAAAACAGTGATGAATTGTCACTCTAATGCATCTATCACCAATATGAGAGGGGTCAGCTCCAATAAGCATCGTCTTATCATGTCGTGTGAAGTAACATCTGCAAAGAAGAAATCATCAGGATCCTATGATATATAGAAGTAATTTAAACTACAGAGCTAATGATGATTAAATTACCTAGAGATAGTAATATCAGTGCTTTGCCTTGTTATATCAATAAGTCCATCATCATAATCACATAAGCTGCAGCGGTCTATCCATATATGCCTAGAATTTGGTTTAATTTGGATGCCATCAACATCGTGCCCTCTGCCACCTTCAAACTCCAGGTTGCATATAATAATATGTTCACATTCCTTCAGCCTCAAACCTTTACCAGTGATTTTTATGCGATGGCCACGACCATCCACTGTCTTATAAGAAGACAAACTTAAGTAGGACGAAAGATGAATCATGCCAGAGACTTCAAAAACAATCCAAAGGGGTTCTTTTCTACGACACCCATCACGAAGTGATCCTGGACCATCATCTAATAGAAGGAAAGTGTTCCGCATGTCAAACTCAAGTAGGCTATAATCAGAAGTAATTGATAAATGATCCGGAAGAAATCGAAGAATTTTAATCTATTCGAGGGGGAAATGACAGATATTATGTTTCACCACAAAAAATTCTTTGAAAGACGATTAATCATCTGCTTCTCACGTTCCGCAAATAGCAGGGACATTAAGGAATATCCATAAAAAGGCTTAGTGTTTTTTGTGATCCGTAGCTATCAAAACTTCTTCAATGCAGTCATTGATTCTCCCGAGAGTTCACAATTGCCGCAACCAAACATATTAATGCCTTAAACCCACTAATTTAGCATATGTTTTGCTAATGTTTATAAACACTCAAGTCACTTTTTTACACACATTTCGAGGGATCCACAAGTAGAATTCACTTATCCATCCACTCATTTTTATCTATTTATAATTTAAATTGTTGATAAACACTTCTCAAATATGCTTTTACATCCCTTCTTGTCACAATATCAAGGGGATTAAAAATGAAGCTACATCATGCACGCTTCCTTTCTTCTTGTGTGACGTACATAAGGCAATGCCACCACTTTGCTCTAAACCTATAGCTCACTGCGCAAATGCGATCCACTCTGTATCACCCGGAATCAAGCTCGAGAATCCACCCCAAGCCCACACCTTTGACCCACTTCTGTTTCAAGCATGTTCGTGTATTATTGTGTAGCTAAGCATGCTTTTGGGTACAATGACTTTTTGAGCAATCTCATTCAAAAGCTGACAACAAATTTATTTATTTAAATTTAGCCTTCACCGTGCCCTTGTTAGGCAGACGAATTCAGTTTTTTATCAAACATCTTGACACATGGACAAGTTTTGACACCATGCCATGTCAAACCACTCCACATAAAAGCTTAAATTTTCTATTGAGAAGGGAGCATTTTTATTTGGTGTAAACAGCCCCTTAAGAAAACAAATCAAAAAATGCGTTCTACCCGTTAATGCCAACTTTGTATAAAATCAAAATTTCTATCACGTAAAAGCAACCATTTTACAAATAATTTACTATTACAAACGTAATTATCAATCCTACATGAAAATTGCAACTATTTTTTCGGAATCGAAAATCTAAAACACAACTTTTAACAGCAGAAGAAATAATATAGTACTGAGAATATAAGGAAATTACCGGCCAAGTTGGTGACGTGATAAACCGGTCCATGAAGACCGCCGACGGAGAATCGGCCGAAACCCTCAGCCTGACCGGCTAATGCTCTGAGATGTGAATCAACGTCAGAGTACGGCAATGACGCCATGGACTTTTTTTCTTTGGGGTCTAAGAAATCGTTACCCCGTTGGAGTTAAGCTCGCGCGTTGAAATGGTAAAAAGCAGTAAAGTTAGCCCTTGTTTGATACCAGTTCTTTATAACAAAAAAAAAGGAATTATTCTACGGTGTTTTAACATCATTTCAACTCTCACATTTTTCAATAAAGTAATATTATACGTAAATTCAAAATTTTTTCTCATTTTTTAATTCCACATTTCCCATAATACACTATTCAAAAATTCATTTTTCCGCTCAAATAGGGCTCAAACGAGGGCTTAATTGTCCCGGTGGTCATTGAACTTATGTCTGTATCATATATTACTCACTAAAATTTAATATATCAAATTTTGATTACTAAATTTATTAAAATATTGGACGTTATTCGCTACCGTAACATCCGTTCCAATTCTTTAACAAAATTAGTGATGTGGATAATAGAATATACATATGGTATTACATCACGTTGCTAACAAATTGTTACGTCTTCGATTGCTCACAAAACTTTGAAAAATGTGTTCGATTGCTTACTAAATTTTGAAAAATGTCTTCGATAGCTCATTAAACTTAGAATTCGTCAAATTTTGATCACTTAACTTATAAAAATGACTTCGACCTATTGTTCGTTAAAAAATATATAGCGCAATGACACAGGTTGAAATTGCACTACATATTTTTTAATAAACAATAGGTTGAAATCATTTTTATAAGTTTAGTGACAAAAATCTACCATTTCAAAGTTCAATGAGCAATCGAAAACATTTTTCAAAATTTAGTGAGAAATCGAAGACATTTTTTGAAGTTTGATGAACAATCAAAGACATAACAATTTGTTAACGACATGATGAAGCGCCGCATGTATATTTCGTCCGTTAAAGAATTGGAACGGATGTTAAGATACTGAGTAACGTCCAACATTTTGATAAATTTAGTGGCTAAAATTTGATATTTTAAATTTTAGTGAACAATTGAAGACATAGATATCGGTTCAATGACCATTGGGATAATTAGCTCAAAACAATAACTACTAACTACAGGCCGTTAAAATGAAGAGATTTTGACGGAGAAATTAACTCTTCATGCTGCATAGGAGAACTACATTGTTGTTGTTGTGACAGGAAGTTGATCCTTAATCTTTAAAAATGAGCAAAATAATCTCCAACATTTAAATATATTGAATAACTAAAAATCCAAATTAGGTATGAAAAAAATATATTCCTATCCCATTCCAATTATTATTATTATTATTATTATTATTATTATTATTATTTACAGTTGAAATTACTTCAAAAAGATAAAAATTATTAAAAACTAAAATAAATAAGTAAACATGTATTCTTTTAATCCCTACTCCACCCCTACCCCGACTCCCAAAAAATCCTTGACAAGGCATTCCTCTCCGTCTCATTATCATCAACAATCCAACTTCATATGTAATCATCACGTCACCCTTACATTTTCCCCCTTTTGAATATATTTAGAAAAAAAAAAATCTTAAAATTTCTTTATAGATTATTGAAAATTAAACTAGTCATTTATTACTATTTAATTTAATACATTTTATGAACTAAAATCTTGTCACGTCTTCTTTCTTGTAACTATAATTTACTCAAGTGTGTCCATACTTGTTCAGGAAGGGATTAAGCCTAACATCCAACAAAAGTAATGTAGGGCTTGCTCTGTTTACGTATGGGAATAAAGTAAAAAAGGCATAAAGAATAAGTACAGCTCAAGCTGTCTTATCCCTAATTTGATTATTATAAACACCTCAGGTATATAATTTTTCAACCTTTCAGTTCAAGATTAATGGTGGGTGCATACTAACATGATATGCACCTTTAGAAATGTCAAATCTTCCTTGTTGCCATATGGTCCAAAAGGCCAAAGTATCGTCTACGTAGCTTCTAACATTCTAACTAAAATCACAGAAAGATGAAATTGTCTCGAGTGCTTCTATATAGGACTCGTTGAAGGAGATTGATAAAGATCGTGCATTAAATGGTGAACTCATAAGTTAAACCCAACCCAACATAATTGATTTGATTGAAAATCAATCCAATCCAACCCAACCCAACCCAACCCAACCCAAACCGATAAAGTTTGGGTTGGGTTGGTCCATTTGGGTTTCGGCCCACTTAAAGTTGGATCTATTTTATTTGTTAAATTTGAATAATTTTTTAGAGTTGGAAATTAATTGAGAACCTCCGTTTTTTAAACACGTACAAAGAATTCTTTATAAAAATAATGTATAAATAAGTAAAATTTATGAAAATTTTTATTTTTTTTACATTTTTTTGGAATTAATTTATTTCATCATCATGTCTTTAATTTTTACTTTATCTTCAAATAATATTGTATTTGTACATAGTGTTCATGTGAATCGGTCTACGTGAAGAAAATGAACGTTTATAAATTACGCACTTATTTGATCCTCATTCTTTGGAAAAAAAAAAAGAATTCTTAAACAATGTTATGATATAATTTCAATCACACGTTCTTAAATAAAATAATATTACACAAAAGTCCAAAACTTTTTCTTATTTTTTAACCACACATTTATCATTAATACACTATTCAACAATTTATTTTCCCACTAAAAATGGGGTTCAAACAAGGGCTTTATGTCATTCTCTTAGTTTTACTATTGTGTCTATTTAAATTATTTTTCCATTTTAGATATTAATTTTTAATTTGTTAAATTGGGTTGGATTTCAATTCATAACCCAATGTATAGTTGAAAATCTCTCTAAATGCTAATTTTGATTTTATCATTTATTCGAAATCCCATTATCTTGATTGATTTTCTAGAACCGCTAAAAGTTGCTCTCTAGATGCTCCACTACCTCCTAAAAAAACTTGCCCCTATTTGGTACCAATTAAAATACAATTTTTAATTTAAATTAAAATCAACAATTAATTTTAATTCATATTTTATGGATCTTACAGCTTTTTAACCATACATTTCATCAACTTTTATCAAAATTTATTAAAATCTAATTTTAATTCATACCAAATATAGCCTTATCTATAGAAAATTAGGATTATAGGACAAAAACCGTTGCATAATATTCAATTATATTTTGAAAGAAATGATAACATATGAGTCTTCCAATTGAACAATAAATAAATATATTATATATCAACTTGAACTAAAATATATTTATCATATTCATAAAAATGTTCAGAAGTTTTGTTTTTGGTAGTAAAGTGGTAAAAAAGGAGTCAATAATATACATTCTTTAGTTAGCTGAACATCGACGCTTTCCTAACGGTGGGCCTCTTTCTTTTGTCGTTTTAGAACCTTTTTTTCCATTCCTCGTCATCAATCAACGCCTTCCTCGCAACTTCACATGCCACCATACAGCAGACCAACAGATACCAAAAGAGTTCCACATATCTCAGACTCTCAAACCCCTTTTTGATTCTCGATCATGTCTTCATCACTTGACGGTGGTACTTTCTCTCTCAATTTCTCCTTTTCTACTGTGTTTGTATTTGTTTCTAAATTGGGATCTTGATTTTGTAAGCAGCTTCGAATTATCCAAGCCTTCGTGTGTTGTTGTGTGAGATTTTACCCTTTAACTATCCCGCAAAGTGGTGACTTGTTTGAGAATATCAACTATTGGCTTGGTGCTGTGAGGTCGATATTAATAAGAGGACTAGTCCAATATCTTGTATATTGATTTTTTATATAAATCGAAAAAAATTATGAATACTAACAAACGAATATTTGCTTGAGAAATGAAATGAATCATTGCTAAAGGAGCAGTTTTTTTTTTTTTTTTTCACTTATCGTTGATTTAGCTGTTCTGAATGAATATTAGGACATAGTTATTGATTAAGCAAGTGAATATGGTGGAACTTTGAGAAGCGGAGCATATTATTGTTTTGATATAAACCTGCGCTAGAATTATAATTCTTTTGCATATGGAAATACATAAGTTTGAGGATCCTTTGGGACTTTGATTTATGGTTTTAATACAGAAGATAGCCAGCTGTTGAGAAAATCATTACCCAAAAAACGCATAGAAGAAGAGGAATTAACAGTTTCCTTGCCATTTTTTTGCTCTTGAATTGCCTGTCTTATGTGACGAGTATTTGACTAATCATGCTCACATAATTATTTTTGGGGGAATCTAGTACATAAGAAGATAAATAATAACATCCTAGGATATTTCCAAGAAGTTTTGAATATGTGTAATGTATTGTGGTTTCATATGATATGTTTGTCATTGATTTAACGAATAACTGAATTCATAGTGGGCAATGGAGACTTGGAGAAAGGGTTGGTTACACGAACACCAAGCCAAAACCCGCTGGCCGAGACACCAACATCGCAATCACCATCCTCGGCCAATGCACCAGCTCTGGTTCTGTCGAACTCAGGGAAGCGAATTGATCAAGCTGGAAAAAAGAAATACGTAAAAAAGGTGACTGGCCGGCACAATGACACAGAACTTCATTTGGCTGCTCAAAAGGGTGATCTTGCAGCAGTGAAGCAGATACTCAATGATATTGACTCTCAAATGGTGGGTACACTAAGCGGAGAGGATTTTGATCAGGAGGTCGCAGAGATCAGGGCATCAGTTGTGAATGAGATAAATGAGTTAGGAGAGACAGCATTATATGCTGCAGCAGAAAGAGGGCATATCGATGTGGTAAAAGAGCTATTGAAGTATGCAAATAAGGAAACACTTACAAAGAAGAATCGTTGTATGTTTGATCCTTTGCATATAGCTGCAAGTCAAGGACACCAAGGTGATTATCTGAGCCCAGTTGATTACTTTTTCAAGTTTTTTTTTTTTCTTATTCTAGAGAATTTCAGATTGAGCTGTGAATTTTTGTCTATGCTAGAAGCTTGACTCAAAACAGTGCATATATTATATTTGGAGAGATGGAACACTGGATTTAGGTTGGTTGTATAGTGTGTTAAATTACAGTGTAATGAGCTTTTGTTTTGACTTATAAATTCCTTTGTGTTAGTAAAATAAGATAATCCACTATCTATCTTCAGTCCCTTGATGCATAGGATTTTGAGGAAACATATCCAATTTAATTGCACTCATTATTCGGGGGTGTGAGGCCGATGAAAAATATTCTTAAGGACAAACCAAGACTTTTTACAATTACTTGTAAGTTTAGTCACTTGTATGTTATAACTTAGGGTCATCGGAATATGCTTTACTTTAAGGTTAAACAGGAGATATTATGCACACATGTATTTTGCACTAGCATTCCCTTGGGTGGATTAAATTATCAAGATTGTAATTTTCAGATTTTAGCAGTTGCATCTCTACTGAAAAAAGGAATTAAATCACACTTCAAATGCTTGACAAAGTTTTCACATAACATGAAATAGACTCCATCTCTGAAATGTGTGTGTGTGTGTGTGTGATAATAGCAGGTAAATTTTTTCTAGCTGAAACTGACATTGTACCCTTTTCATTGCAGCTATTGTCAAAGTATTGTTAGATCATGACCCTGGACTGATTAAAACGATTGGTCCTTCCAATGCAACCCCTCTTGTAACTGCTGCTTCTAAAGGACATATAGCTGTAGTTAATGAATTGTTTGCAAAGGATTGTAGCTTGCTAGAAGTTTCTAGATCGAATGGAAAAAATGCATTACACTTAGCTGCCAGGCAAGGGCATGTAGACGTCGTCAAGGCATTGCTTGACAAAGATCCTCAATTAGCTAGAAGGACAGACAAGAAAGGACAGACTGCATTGCATATGGCTGTGAAAGGAGTTAACTCTGAGGTTGTTAGATTGCTCCTCGAGGCTGATGCAGCTATTGTGATGTTGCCTGATAAATTTGGAAACACGGCATTACATGTAGCCACGAGAAAGAAGCGAGCAGAGGTGTGTTACTGCTGCTTTAGTTTCTATAATCATGTTGGCCTTTAACTTAATGTGTGGGAAGTTTACCTGAAACCAAATAGGATTTTCTTTTGCCGTTGATAACTGCAAAGTTACTTGATCACTATCATTAAGCATGTAGTCCCACTCTCCAAAGATGTTTGGGTCAGCGTGTTCATTACCATATTTGAAATTCACAACAGACTTCTGATTATTTGTTCAACTTGTGAATGCTATTACTGTCCAGTAAAAGCATGCAATAATTTGCTTTCAGAGGCCATTGAAAGACCAGAATTTCTGCGGTTTTTGTTTTCCTGCTTCTAAAATAATAAGAAAAACAGTGTAAAAGCATCGATGAAAACTAGTATTTTTGTGTTTTTTACTCTCCAAACTAACTATAAAATTTTATTCCCAGGGCTCTGCTGTTTATCACACTCTACTTTCCATATGTACAAAGTCAATGCATTAATAAGAACACATTTGTGTACTTAATTTATCCTCTCATTTTTATCACATGTATGAAACAACCTTGTAGGCTATAGCAAGTTGTTTTATATTATTATTTGGCTTAGTGAATCATTTTCACGTGTTCACCGAAAATCTTTTACATAAAACTTATCAATTTTTATAAAGACCACGACAATTTCCTAAACTTAGGTGTGAAATTAATATTCAATGTTGTTACTATGCATCTCTAGATTGTGCTTTAGCTCTGGTAGAATATACATGATTATTGTTTAATGCTCTCAATACTGCTTTCTCTCATCTTCCACCCACCCCCCTCCCTCTTTTCTCCAGACATGTATGTCTTCTTAAATGCTATGAAATACATCTTAAAGGTCACAAGTTTAAAATTCCCTTCTACAATAGTAGAGAAGTTTAATTATAAGAATTTCCTATGGAAAAATTAATAATTAATTTGCATAAATTAATTAGATTTTGGCATTAGTTAAACTTTAGATACGCACTGAATATACATGTTCACGAATTAGAAAGAAATTTCAACTTGATGCTTTAGAATAAATTTTACATGTAAAAACCTGCCAAATCAATTTTTATATGAAGCCAGTTCTATGTTGGAAGCTATGGAAATGATTAATTTGAATTATTTATTATCAGTTAAAAATCAGTAAGCCTACAAGGGGACAGGATCCTAGTATAGCTTATTATATTGTGAAGAGTAATCTCTTTATTGATGCATGGGAAATCTCTTTCTAAACTGCAATTGGTGCAGACATGGTTGTTTGATAATAATAAAATTTTAAAACTTGCCGTGTGGTATGTGATCTGAGGGTTTTTATACTTACAATTTGTTTATTTTAGTTGCTAATTTATATAAATTTAGTGCATTTGATTTACATAGTCCAACTATTTCACATTATATAATGTGAATCCTGCTAAGAGAAAATTCAGTGAAGATCCAAACTAGAACTTGATTATATATACTTGAATTTGAATTGATTCAAGATAAATCTATAGAAAATTTGATCCTATTAAATGCCAAATTGATTGATGGAGTAGCTTTCATAAAATATAATCTTCCTCATCTTGACTCATGGCATCTTAATATTAAATAATTTTACTTACATTGGCTTCTGTTTATCCAACTATTTGCTTCATTTATCTGAAAGTGAAACAATATGCTCAATTGGTTTCTTATTTATGGATGCTCTACCTAGCAACCTACCTACTATTTTATCATTTATTTCTCCTCCTGCAGCAACTTTGAAACACGAGTGTAACAAAATGCTGTTTGAATATTTCCTCGTGCAGATAGTTAATGAGTTATTACGTCTCCCTGATACCCATGTCAATGCACTGACCAGAGATCACAAAACGGCTCTTGACATTGCTGAAGATCTTCCCCTCTCTGAAGAATCTTCGGACATAAAGGAATGCCTTTGTCATTATGGTGCTGTTAGAGCTAATGAGTTGAACCAACCGAGGGATGAGTTACGGAAAACTGTAACTCAAATCAAGAAAGATGTCCATTTCCAGCTCGAGCAAACTAAGAGAACTAACAAAAATGTCCACGGAATTGCTAAAGAACTGCGGAAACTCCATCGCGAAGGGATTAACAATGCCACCAACTCAGTGACTGTCGTGGCCGTGCTCTTTGCTACAGTTGCATTTGCGGCAATTTTTACAGTGCCCGGTGGGGATAAAGATGACGGGACTGCTGTGGTTGTGCATAGTGCTTCTTTTAAAATCTTCTTCATCTTCAATGCCATTGCACTTTTTACTTCTCTAGCTGTTGTCGTAGTTCAAATTACATTGGTTAGAGGCGAGACGAAGGCTGAAAGACGTGTGGTAGAAGTTATTAACAAACTAATGTGGTTGGCTTCAGTTTGTACTTCACTGGCATTCATGGCGTCGTCTTATATAGTGGTTGGGCGCAAATACGAATGGGCTGCAATGTTGGTTACAGTTGTCGGAGGAGTGATAATGGGCGCAGTTCTTGGAACCATGACATACTATGTGGTGAAGTCGAAGAGGACACGATTTATAAGAAAGAGGGAAAGGCATGCTCGGAGCGGCTCCAACTCATGGCTTCACTCTGAATTTTCAAACTCAGATATTGACCGCGTTTTTGCCCTTTAATGGAAGACAACGTGAACGAAGGGAGGAGATATGGGATGATTTACGACATAGTATCAAAGACATAAAAGGTAATTTGCTTAGTGAGTTTATTATCGTAAATAACGATATTGTAAGAACTTACCCAGCTCTTTGAACTGGAAAAACCGTGCACTATCTTGGAATCGGTCCAGTATCGCTTAAAAACCATACATTATAAACTGGGATCAGCCACTTGAACCGGCCATGGCTTGATCCGGTTGTATATTTCTTTAAAAATGATCTTTTTTGTTAAGGAGCGGTTAAGGCTTGACATATATGATAGTATGATACTATGCTGGTATGCAGAGGCGGACTCAACCGTTTTGGATTGTGGAGTCAAAAGTTTAACACATCGTATCTTTTGCTATGATCAATCATTTCGCACACCAATAAGAAGCGCAAAACTAGGTCATGAATATTTAGAAATGATATTAAGAATGCAATATCTCGTTTTTCATTTGGTATGTATTAAAGTGAGTTGAAAACGAGTTAAAACAACCATTTTTTGGAAAAAAAAAAAAGAAAGAAAGAAAAAGAAAAGAAAAAACCCAAAATTTTTTGGGGTCATCTGACCCCATGTGGGTCTGCCCCTGCTGTTATGAATGATTTTCGAAGAATGTTGAGTTATAATCTAAAAACTTGGAAGTTTAGATGAAGATGAATTAATATATTTTATATGATTGTAGTAGCAGATGCCATTACCATTTCTGAATGTGCAAACTAAAATCAATTAGAGTAATTCATAAATTCAATATATAGTTGTAATGGTTAGTTAATATAGTGCTTCAAGCGCTCTATATCAAGTTCTGGATATTCATAGTGACTCTCTAAAAACCCGAGTCATTATATTAATTACCCGGTGTGTCTATCTATATATCTGACGAGCTTTTTTGCTTATGAAGTAGACTATTCCTAGTCAAATTATATTAAAAATTTAAATATTATTCTCAATAAATTTGGTTTCATGTATTAAATTATATAAAAAAAAACTTTTGGGAGGCATTCACAGAATTCTGCGAAGAGACACACGTGTGGGTCCCATGTGTGATTAAAAAAAGAGTTATTTTACACATACAGACATTTAAGTGTATAGATATTGTACAGAATGCTCACATCAGATTTTTTGACAATAAAATATTCATGTGGGACTCATTCACTTTGTGAGATCTGTACACTTAAAATTCTGTACACTTAGAATTTTTGTAAAAAAAAAAAAAGCCAAATTTATCACCTACACAACCCGCTGTGAGTTGTATTGGAAAAAATCTGTGAACTAGAATTTCTGTAAGTGCAGTATGGTCCTTTAATATCTGCAGTTTCTTTTTGTAGACAAATGTGGAAGTTGGGTGGGGAAGGAATTTCTTGTTATATGGTTATCAGTACCCTATAGTGCTGAACATCATCAAATGATCTTTTTAGAGGCTTCCATTTTATCATCAATTTTGTCAAATATCTGGCTGACAGATTTACATAGTTTATGGTTGGGTATATTCCACTTGGGACAAAACGAATCCATTTGAAAGCTGTCCTCTCTGAGTCTGCTTCATCTGCTCTATTTTTACCTCACTAGATAGAGTTTTATAATAGCTCCATGATTACTTTCGAAATTCTTTGTGGTATAAATAAAGCAGGGACGCGTTTCATGATAAACTAAGAATATTTGAAAATTTGATTATAGAATTGGAGGAAGTAATAGAAAAGAAGTTCTTGCTTGCCTTTAAATTTATTGGAAACAAAGTTAAAGTAGATTACAACTTTAGTTTAATCCATTTGAGCTCATTTGTCACTTATTTTAGAGTACATTAACAAAATTTTTGAACAAAAACTGTTAGCATGGACAATATGTACTAATTAATGGAAGGTTTAGCGAACCTAAATAAATTATGTTCCATTTATAAAAAACTGTTGTGTGAATATAATTACCATTTTTCTTATATCCCTTGTGAGGGCCTTTTATGTGATACAATTGACTTGTTGCAATGAGTTGGTCGTCGATCGTGTTGCTTAGCTCCTAGAAAATGGAATATGGGGCCATGTACTCAATTTTTGGGCGCGAGTAAGGTGTCGGTAATTGGTTTAGTTGAATTGATTCCTATATTTCTAGCAGTCAGTTCAGGTTGATCTTCATAATAAATGTTGATAGGATGTCAAAATATATATATATAATAATGCTGTATAAATATAATTTTGCTCTAGATTTAACATTAGAGTTATTACAAAAACGAGACATATTTTATATCTACAAACTTTAAGTTAAAATTGAAATTTACTACACAAACATGGTACTTCTAATATTTCTACACATTTGGCTGAATGGGCGCAAAGTAAACTCGGTGCATATTTAGAACACAATATTCAACATGACTCGATCATTTCTTCTTTAATACTATCTTGTAGCATTCAATCCAAACATACTATCACCGTCTTCGGCAACCCTTGCAAAGCTCTGGTCTTTCTTGATCATCAAAAATCACTCTTGAAGCGGACATTGAAAGAAACCCATGATCACTAACAGTCTTTCTTGAACAAATTTCTTGCTGGTGAGACCTTTTACAATGTGCAATGGCAGCCTGAATTGAGTTCTCAAACTCTGATTTTCCACTTATACTTCTCTTCAAAAACTTCATCTCCTGAAATCCATTAGAATCCGTTGAACTCGAACTCAAACCTGAATTCGAAGAATTAGATGATGAAGAGAAAGCTGAAGATTTAACCTTAGATGTTCTCTTAATGGCTCCTGAAAATGATTTTCTGTGACATTTTGTGTGAATTTGCCCAGATGGGATATTTTTAGAGGTCTTGGAATCTTGCAATGCACATTTTTTGGCCTTTGAAATTGATCCTTCATAAACTATATTTCTTGAGGACTCAACTGAGCAACTAGATTTATTGAACAAAGATTTGAGATAAGCCCGGGAAGCTTTGAGTTTGGATCCAAGTGTGGATTGCTTAAAAAGTTTTAGAGGTTTTGTCCAAGATTTGTTCGTGTTTGAATTGGCCAGTTTTTCCTCGAAAACCTGTAACACAATCAGATAATGATATATTATAACACACAGCAAAAAGTAAATAATTAGGCTGAGATAAGGGTATTTCGCTCTCTATAAGGAAAATCAAAACCTTTGCGGTATCATGATTTAGCTGAAACATGTCTAGCTATAACCAATCTACGACTCAAAGATCCAAACCCTTCATTTGCCAATAATATTCTCGTAAGGAGTGAAAGAATATATTATCAAAGTAATACCAAAGAGATGCGAGCTATTTATAGGCGTTTTATATCCGTAGAATTTTATAATTTGTGTATATTAAATTTTTATGTTCTTCACTAACAAGCCATATTCAAGAAGAATTCTACCATTATACAAGTAATAATGATGTATAGTCTCTAGTGTTAAAGGGTAAAACCCCACATGATTAAAGATGAATACAATGAGCAATATATAAGGGCTTGGGCTAGAATATCTCACATAAGTACTCGATTGATCAGTCGAGTATTCAAGAAAATATTCGTCGGGATTCAGTTCTCTGCTAACTTGGCAAGAATCAGCGGGAGAAATATGGCACGACTCAAACGGAGTATTGGATGCAGGAGTGAATATTGGAGTGCTGAATAAGGATTCTTGTAATGGTTCAAAAGTGGTGGAGGAATAACTATTATGTAGGATTTTCTCCACCTTTTGGAGGCAGGGTGGGAGGTTGAGGGGGAGGAGTTTTCCTCTGTAAAAGAGCTCATCCGCCGGAGAAGTGGTGGTGTCTCGGCCGGAGGAGCACGAAAAACTTTGAAACTCAAATTCTTTATGGTGTGAAGGTGAAAAAATGGTGGTTAATGAACCTACTTCCATGTCAATGCAGCTTTCATTTGCATCCATATTCTCTCAAGAGAATATATACAGACAGAAACACGTAGTGGAATGTGAGGTTTGGGGAAGAAATGGAGGGGAAGAGCATCATTTTAAAAACGCAGTGGATGAGAAATGTGAAAACGGAACATCAGGAAATTTGTCGTTACCTTGCCTCCACTCATCCATGTAGGACATGTTACCTGCCAAAATTTTTGTTCACTTCTGTTTCTTAATAATATTTAATGTCATCGGGTTCACTTATCAAATAGAGAAAATCCATTTGTATAAAAATGAATTTCACACAAATAATATAGAACTCTCACATGAGCTCCATATGAATAAAATAGCACACGCAAAAAAAAAAAAAAAAAAAAAGAACCTTCCTGCTGTATCTTATCTGGAGGGGTTCTGTGCCCCCTCCTGTACATATAGCCTGATTGTATCAAATATTGCCTCCCACAACACTAATACTCAATTTTGTTAAATCGACTAGCTCATCAAGAATCCACACCTCTTATTAATGTGTGCATGTGTATATGTTCAACTTCAATGGAAAAAGAAAAAGTAAGTACCTAAAAATGCATCTTCACATACCAAAAATTACGTGGACATCCGTTTCATTTGGAGTTGACGAAGACACAATGCCATTCAAGCTTTTTTAATATTTTTTAAGGAGGTCTGGATAAAATTTCTAAGCTAGAACCTTCTAGTTTTCGTATGATCTTATTGGATGGTGAAACAGAACAAAGTTTACATGTGCTATACATTGAGCGATTCCCTAATTAATTAATGGTTTCGAATAATCGAAAGAAGTTTTTTTTCTAACCCTATTTTGATAGGTTCTATTTGATAAATTCAATCCAACATAATCCTATTTTGCGACAACAAAACTCAAAAAAGAAATAAAATAAACAAAATTTAATTGTGCCTAACCAATTCGATGTGAAAAACATAAACCAATCTAGAAATAAGTTTCATTATCCGCTAAAATTTATTCTTAAAAAACTGGAATGACAATCAATAGGCCAATTTAAATTATTTAATTACAAGTGAATCAACTGATGATGAGTTGACTGAGTTTCGCTTTGAGCTAAATATTTCATCATTTTTCAATTTCAATCATCATTTTTTATTGGTAAACTCAAAGGGCAATGCAATTTCAACCAGGTTTTCAGGTTGATATTATAAATTTTATTACTCAAATAATAATAAATTATTCTATGTTAGTTACTTTTAAGTAAATAAAATCTTACTTTTCTCAACCTTGGAAGTGAAGGAATCAAACCCATTCTCTCCTAATCATATATTAATTTATATCACCTAATTAATAGAAAGATTAAAAGAATTTTATGCCTAGAGTTGGGCAAATCTCCCGAACCGAACCGATCGAACCAAACTCGAATCAAACCGAATTGAACCCGATGGTTATTTTCAAATTAAATACCCGAATGGGTATCTGAATTAAGAACCGACGGGTACGGTTCGGTTCTTGGTTCTAGACGAAGAACCAAATCTTTCTAATTTTTTTTTATATTGAATAAATCAAATTATTTTAATTTTAATTTTTTTTAAACAAATTAACAATTATTTTGGTCCAATAATTTGTTTCATTTCTAATTTTTTAATTTTTGGCTCAATTACCCATTTTATTATTTCATTTTTTAGCCCAACAAAGATCCAACCCACTAAATAACCCTAAATACATACACTAAGATGCATAAGTGCATAACGCTGTCTCGATTCTCACATTCACTCTCGCAGCCTCGCTGACATTCCAAAACCTATACAATCGTCGGCCAATACTGTGACCTTCGCCGATTGAAACTTTTATCGTAGCAATCATTTGAACAAAGCAGTCTACTAATCTCTGACATTCCAAAATCATTGAATGTAAGTTGTATTTATATGATGCTGTTATAAATACTAAAAAAATTAATTATAGTACGGAACCGAACTGAATCGAACGAAACTGAACCATAACGGTTCCATAATTATATTTGGACTCGACGATTTCATTTACTAGATACCCGAAAATTTTGGTATGATTCGATTCTTTTTAGAACCGAACCGAGCCGATCCCACCTCTATTTATGCCTCTTGTTTCCTTTAAGGGGCATTCATACCTGACTGTATTTTAATTTGAAACCACGACACTTGTCTTTTTTACTTTTAGGGATTATTAAATATTGCAAAATAAATATATAAAACTATGTATTTTATAATAACTAAAAGGTTAAAACACTTGAATAATATTATATAACTACTTCGGAGTTTGAGAACCCAACTTTATTATTTATTACTAAGTAAAGTTCAGCTCTTTTACTGGATTCCTGGATTTTTATTTTTATTTTCCATTTTTCACTTCAATTTTTTTGTCAATTCTTGTGCACTTTTGTCAAAGTTCGTCAAAAGCTTTAGCTTAAAATATTGTTGATCTTTTGTATTTACGGAACATGAAAATTAAATTATTAATCATAATTATCTAATTTCAGAAGAAGTACTTGAAGAATTAATGATGTGAATCCAGGGATTGAAAAAAATGAAGAATAACGTTTTCTTTGTCCCTTTGAACTCTACAACTTTCCTACATTTGAATCGACTTTCTTGTTTCTTTTGCTAAATATTAAAGGAAAAAAACATTACTTACATTCTTCATAGTCATTCTCATATTCAGATAAAGAGATAGAACATTCTTCAAAGACATCTCAAATTCAAATAAAGAGATAAAAATGTGGTAAGTTGACAATAAATGCAAACTTGTAAAAAAAATTTAACTTTTACCCGAGTACACTACCAGCTAGTGATGCGTTGCATATTAACATGACGTATAATAGTTGCTCGAGTCTTGTAGTTTTATATCTTTCAGTTCATCCAACAATAAATTGAATGAAGTTGTGAAAAGCCCATAAATCTTGTCTTACTCCAAAATGATTTTACCAATCCCAATCCCTAAGTCAAGCTCGTTCTCAAACCACAATATTTGTCTTTTGACTGTTGGAAAAATTGGTTGATTTGTGTGTAGATAAATTTATCAATTAACATAATCAATTAAATGACATAAACATAATTCTATGATAATATAAAATAAGAAGAGAGTTAGAAAAGCAAGCATTGGGAATCACGTCAAAAAAGCTGTCCTAAAATCGTGTTGCCTCCCATTCATGTGAGTTTTTTCGACACTACTCGGCTTCAAAATAAAATCCATGTGGTTCTCCTTCTATGGACACGACCATAGGGAAATAAGTGAATAAGCATCTCATCAAGTTGCCAAAAGTGTATGAACATATAATGTATATTCAAGTGGTTAAAGAAATATAGTAAGAGCTGTACATATTATTTATCTTTCAAGTTGTGATTCTTATATTATTTTCAATGAGATCTAACCACCTTTTATCAGTGAAAAATTAGTCTCCACAATTAAGTCATTAAAATAGAGGTTATAACATGAATTATTATGTTTTAATTGTGTTAAAAGTGATTATTTAATAAATAAAAACAGAAAATTAAATAGGTTAAAAGTTGAAAGGTTAAAACTTAATTTTAAGTTACAACAATCCCCCACAAGTTTTAAACTTTCAAAATAATTAAAAATGTATAATAGTGGCAACATAATATTGTGCAATAGGTGTAGGTGTCTTTTGAACTTGAACTCTACTTAGTGATAACAATTTTCATTTGAGGGAGCCATAATGGGCTAAACTTTAAATTAGGTCCCTTTGGTGAAACTTCAACTGTTCCACACATAGTATCAATTTAGGCTCAGTTCATAGCGAGTAGCGCTGTTAATGGTCATGCGCTTTAATCTTGATTCTAGTAAGAGTCTCTAGGGAATAACATAATCTCATAGCCATGGCCTCATGTCAACTCTTACATAGGTGAGTCCTCCAAGGATGTATGTGACCCACACCTCGCGATAATTCTCGCCTCGGTACTCATTCATGATTAAATACTTCCTAACATCACATTATTATTAGAACTATCATTATAGGGATGAGTACAAATGATATAGTGCTATTACGAGACATGCAGTATGAGTTGTTTCTACCACATTGAACCTTCTTCATGGGATCTCCAATCACAATGGTTGGGTTATTTCTGGAGATGACTCCCTTATGGGCTTAAACTCATCTCCCTCAATGATTTATGTATGTCCATTTCGGACTACATATATTCACGTCCCTCTTGGACAATAAATTAGTACCGTTAATTTGCAAAGCTTTTCTTCTTCATTTGCCCATCTGCATATCTGCAAAATCTTCTAAAACATTTCAAAATATCAAAGTCACGTTAAGTATAATAAGATAAACAATGAAATTTAAAATTGATTTCTAGCCACATGTTTGAACATGTGCATCCGTTTAACTCTTGCATTTCACATGCAATCTTAAATTTCATTTTAAACACTTTGCCCAAAATATCAATTTTACAACTAAGTATGTAAGCTGCATTTATTTAAAAAAATTTAACACCCCCACATTCCAAAGATATCAAAGATATCCAACTTGAATAGAGTGAGTATGCGATCTTACAATTTATTTATTTTGAGATGATCCAACATTGTGTGGAGATGGTTAATGCACATGTTTTTCCACACTTTCATGATTTTCATCCACCAATGCCACAAATTCTTATTAAACACATTAGCAAAATATTATTTTCATAACAATAAATTATAACTAAAAAATTGATTATATTTAAAATACCTACTGAAGTATGATTACCACTAATTATGAATGAGATTAAAACAATACCCCCCAAATTAAATTCACATTATCATAACATTTTGCCTCATAGATTTAAGACATTTGTACTATGTCTTGGAGGAAAAGAAACATTTAGATCATTAAAATATAGGTTACAATATAAATTATGCGTTTTTTTATGTATTAAAAGATAATTAAAATAGAAAACTGAAAATTAAAATTGGTTTATGTTACAATATTTAGGACAATAATTCATTTATGATTTTCAATAAGTTTCCTTCTTCCTTCAAAATTTTTATAATAATCACATACTAAAGAGAATGACTAACATCATAGGCATCATCAAGTGTTTCTTTTCCAAAATAAAGTAAAAGCTAAAAGTCCACACCTCATGCCTTAGGGCAATAAAGTGGAATATGGACAGTATTACCAATTTTGGAAATGGAAAAAGGCTGGAGACTATGGTGAGATAAAATCTCATCATTTTTAGCTCCCAAACTGTTGGATTGGTTAAGTTTATCTTTTGTTTCTTTCGTTGGCTGACTTAAGGCCACGTCGTATATTTATCTCCTATGTTTTGTATTTTCTACTTTATTTCTTTATAGTATTAATGTATATATATGCTCGACTCTCTTGGTGCTTTCATTATAAAAAAAAGTTTGAAAGTTTGCACGTTTTACTATTTCTTGAACCTTGATATTGTGTTTAGTGCATTAAAAATTCCTTTTGTTTCCTAGATGTACCACCTCCACATAAATTTGATCTTTTTTGGTACTAATTAAATTTCATGAATACAAGTATGTTAAAGATGTTACTTGTATACTGAAGGAGAATTTACTCTCTTACCCTAGTCAGATTGTATGCTCAATTTTTAACTTTAGATTAAATGCTTGCAGGTGGTTATGGAACTCTCGAAGAACTACTTGAAGTTATAACCTGGGCTCAATTAGGCATTCATGATAAACCAGTATTTCTCGACATGCAGCTATCAATCTTTCTAATTTTCTCATAGCAGTTGCCTAAAATTTCCTTGTTAATATCTTTCAAAACCGAAAATCCCTGAGATATGGCTTTGAAAGAATTTCAGAAGTAATGATACATGAGGATTACACATTTTGCAGGTAGGTTTGCTCAATGTGGATGGATACTACAACTCATTGTTGTCATTCATTGACAAAGCCGTTGAGGAAGGCTTCATTAGTCCAAATGCTCGCCAAATCATTCTATCTGCACCTACAGCAAAGGAACTAGTTGAGAAATTGGAGGTATCTTTTCTGAATTTTCATGACTAATATACTGAGATTTTTGTTGATTATAGTAGTAAACGAACCAGATTCCGCCTTAAGAAGCAGAGAAGTTCAATTTTTTGTTGAAACAAAAAGGAAAAAAAAAAAAGAAAGAAAGAAAAAGAAAAGAAAAAACCCAAAATTTTTTGGGGTCATCTGACCCCATGTGGGTCTGCCCCTGCTGTTATGAATGATTTTCGAAGAATGTTGAGTTATAATCTAAAAACTTGGAAGTTTAGATGAAGATGAATTAATATATTTTATATGATTGTAGTAGCAGATGCCATTACCATTTCTGAATGTGCAAACTAAAATCAATTAGAGTAATTCATAAATTCAATATATAGTTGTAATGGTTAGTTAATATAGTGCTTCAAGCGCTCTATATCAAGTTCTGGATATTCATAGTGACTCTCTAAAAACCCGAGTCATTATATTAATTACCCGGTGTGTCTATCTATATATCTGACGAGCTTTTTTGCTTATGAAGTAGACTATTCCTAGTCAAATTATATTAAAAATTTAAATATTATTCTCAATAAATTTGGTTTCATGTATTAAATTATATAAAAAAAAACTTTTGGGAGGCATTCACAGAATTCTGCGAAGAGACACACGTGTGGGTCCCATGTGTGATTAAAAAAAGAGTTATTTTACACATACAGACATTTAAGTGTATAGATATTGTACAGAATGCTCACATCAGATTTTTTGACAATAAAATATTCATGTGGGACTCATTCACTTTGTGAGATCTGTACACTTAAAATTCTGTACACTTAGAATTTTTGTAAAAAAAAAAAAAAGCCAAATTTATCACCTACACAACCCGCTGTGAGTTGTATTGGAAAAAATCTGTGAACTAGAATTTCTGTAAGTGCAGTATGGTCCTTTAATATCTGCAGTTTCTTTTTGTAGACAAATGTGGAAGTTGGGTGGGGAAGGAATTTCTTGTTATATGGTTATCAGTACCCTATAGTGCTGAACATCATCAAATGATCTTTTTAGAGGCTTCCATTTTATCATCAATTTTGTCAAATATCTGGCTGACAGATTTACATAGTTTATGGTTGGGTATATTCCACTTGGGACAAAACGAATCCATTTGAAAGCTGTCCTCTCTGAGTCTGCTTCATCTGCTCTATTTTTACCTCACTAGATAGAGTTTTATAATAGCTCCATGATTACTTTCGAAATTCTTTGTGGTATAAATAAAGCAGGGACGCGTTTCATGATAACCTAAGAATATTTGAAAATTTGATTATAGAATTGGAGGAAGTAATAGAAAAGAAGTTCTTGCTTGCCTTTAAATTTATTGGAAACAAAGTTAAAGTAGATTACAACTTTAGTTTAATCCATTTGAGCTCATTCGTCACTTATTTTAGAGTACATTAACAAAATTTTTGAACAAAGACCGTTGGCATGGACAATATGTACTAATTAAATGAAGGTTTAGCGAACCTAAATAAATTATGTTCCATTTATAAACAATTGTTGTATGAATATAATTACCATTTTTCTTATATCCCTTGCGAGGGCCTTTCATGTGATACAATTGACTTGTTGCAATGAGTTGGTCGTGGATCGTGTTGCTTAGCTACTAGAAAATGGAATATGGGGCCATGTACTCGATTTTTGGGCGTGAGTAAGGTTTCGGTAATTGGTTTAGTTGAATTGATTCCTATATTTCTAGCAGTCAGTTCAGGTTGATCTTCCTAATAAATTTTGATAGGATGTCAAAAAATGTATATAATAATGCTGTATAAATATAATTTTGCCCTCTAGATTTAACATTGACATATCTTATATCAACAAACTCTAAGTTAAAAGTGAAATCTACTACACAAACATGGTACTTCTATTATTTCTACACATTTGGCTGAATGGGCGCAAAGTAAACTCGGTGCATATTTAGAACACAATATTCAACATGACTCGATCATTTCATCTTTAATACTATGTTGTAGCATTCAATCCAAACATACTATCATCGTCTTCCGCAACCCTTGCAAAGCTCTGGTCTTTCTTGATCATCAAAAATCACTCTTGCAGCGGACATTGAACGAAACCCAAGATCACTAACAGTCTTTCTTGAACAAATTTCTTGCTGGTGAGACCTTTTACAATGTGCAATGGCGGCCTGAATTGAGTTCTCAAGCTCTGATTTTCCACTTATACTTCTCTTCAAAAACTTCATCTCCTGAAATCCATTAGAATCCGTTGAACTCGAACTCAAACCTGAATTCGAAGAATTAGATGATGAAGACAAAGCTGAAGATTTAACCTTAGATGTTCTCTTAATGGCTCCTGAAAATGATTTTCTGTGACATTTTGTCTGAATTTTCCCAGATGGGATATCTTTAGAGGTCTTGGAATCTTGCAATGCACATTTTTTGGCCTTTGAAATTGATCCTTCATAAACTATATTTCTTGAGGACTCAACTGAGCAACTAGATTTATTGAACAAAGATTTGAGATAAGCGCGGGAAGCTTTGAGTTTGGATCCAAGTGTGGATTGCTTAAAAAATTTTAGAGGTTTTGTCCAAGATTTGTTCGTGTTTGAATTGGCCGGTTTTTCCTCGAAAACCTGTAACACAATCAGATAATGATATATTATAACACACAGCAAAAAGTAAAAAATTAGGCTGAGATAAGGGTATTTCGCTCTCTATAAGGAAAATCAAAACATTTGCGGTATCATGATTTAACTGAAACATGTCTAGCTCTAACCAATCTACGAACTCAAAGATCCAAACCCTTCATTTGCCAATAATATTCTCGTAAGGAGTGAAAGAATATACTATCAAAGTAATACCAAAGAGATGCGAGCTATTTATAGGCGTTTTATATCCGTAGAATTTTAAAATTTGTGTATATTAAATTTTTATGTTCTTCACTAACAAGCCATATTCAAGAAGAATTCTACCATTATACAAGTAATAATGATCTATAGTCTCTAGTGTTAAAGGGTAAAACCCCACATGATTAAAGATGAATACAATGAGCAATATAAAAGGGCTTGGGCTAGAATATCTCACATAAGTACTCGATTGATCAGTCGAGTATTCAAGAAAATATTCGTCGGGATTCAGTTCTCTGCTAACTTGGCAAGAATCAGCGGGAGAAATATGGCACGACTCAAACGGAGTATTGGATGCAGGAGTGAATATTGGAGTGCTGAATAAGGATTCTTGTAATGGTTCAAAAGTGGTGGAGGAATAACTATTATGTAGGATTTTCTCCACCTTTTGGAGGCAGGGTGGGAGGTTGAGGGGGAGGAGTTTTCCTCTGTAAAAGAGCTCATCCGCCGGAGAAGTGGTGGTGTCTCGGCCGGAGGAGCACGAAAAACTTTGAAACTCAAATTCTTTATGGTGTGAAGGTGAAAAAATGGTGGTTAATGAACCTACTTCCATGTCAATGCAGCTTTCATTTGCATCCATATTCTCTCAAGAGAAGATATACAGACAGAAACACGTAGTGGAATGTGAGGTTTGGGGAAGAAATGGAGGGGAAGAGCATCATTTTAAAAACGCAGTGGATGAGAAATGTGAAAACGGAACATCAGGAAATTTGTCTTTACCTTGCCTCCACTCATCCATGTAGGACATGTTACCTGCCAAAATTTTTGTTCACTTCTGTTTCTTAATAATACTTAATTTCATCGGGTTCACTTATCAAATAGAGAAAATCCATTTGTATAAAAATGGATTTCACACAAATAATACAGAAACTCTCACATGGGATGAGCTCCATATGAATAAAATAGAGCACGCGCGCACACACACACATACACAAAAAAACCTTCCTGCTGTATCTTATCTCGAGGGGTTTTGTGACCCCTCCTGTACATATAGCCTGCTTGTATCAAATATTGCCTCCCACAACACTAATACTCAATTTTGTTAAATCGGCCACCTCATCAAGAATCCACACCTCTTATTAATGTGTGCATGTGTATATGTTCGACTTCAATGGAAAAAGAAAAAGTGAGTACCTAAAAATGCATCTTCACATACCAAAAATTACGTGGACATCCGTTTCAATTGGAGTTGACGAAGACACAATGCCATTCAAGCCTTTCTAATGTTTTTTAAGGAGGTCTGGATAAAATTTCTGAGCTAGAACCTTCTAGTTTAGTATGATCTTATTGGATGGTGAACCAGAACAAAGTTTACATGTGCTAAACATTGAGCAATTCCCTAATTAATTAATGATTTCGAATAATCGAAAGAAGTTTTTTTTTCTAACCCTTTTTTGATAGGTTCTATTTGATAAATTCAATCCAACATAATCCTATTTTGCGACAACAAAACTCAAAAAAGAAATAAAATAAACAAAATTTAATTGTGCCTAACCAATTCGATGTGAAAAACATAAACCAATCTAGAAATAAGTTTCATTATACACTAAAATTTATTCTTAAAAAAACTGGAATGACAATCAATAGGCCAATTTAAATTATTTAATTAAAAGTGAATCAACTGACGATGAGTTGACTGAGTTTCGCTTTGAGCTAAATATTTCATCATTTTTCAATTTCAATCATCATTTTTTATTGGTAAACTCAAAGGGCAATGCAATTTCAACCAGGTTTTCAGGTTGATATTATAAATTTTATTACTCAAATAATAATAAATTATTCTATGTTAGTTACTTTTAAGTAAATAAAATCTTACTTTTCTCAACCTTGGAAGTGAAGGAATCAAACCCATTCTCTCCTAATCACATATTAATTTATATCACCTAATTAATAGAAAGATTAAAAGAACTTTATGCTTAGGGTTGGGCAAATCTCCCGAACCGAACCGATCGAACCAAATCGAATTGAACCCGATGGTTATTTTCAAATTAAATACCCGAACGGATATCTGAATTGAGAACCGACGAGTATGGTTCGGTTCTTGGTTCTAGACGAAGAACCAAATCTTTCTAATTTTTTTTATATTGAATAAATCAAATTATTTTAATTTTAATTTTTTTTAAACAAATTAACAAATTAACAATTATTTTGGTCCAATAATTTGTTTCATTTCTAATTTTTTAATTTTTGGCTCAATTACCCATTTTATTGTTTCATTTCTTAACCCAACAAAGATCCAACCCACTAAATAACTCTAAATACATACACTAAGATGCATAAGTGCATAACGCTGTCTCGACTCTCACACTCACTCTCGTAGCCTCGCTAACATTCCAAAACCTATACAATCGTCGACCAATACTGTGACCTCCGCCGATTAAAGCTTTTATCGTAGCGATTATTTGAACAAAGTATCTACTAATCTCTGACATTCCAAAATCATTGAATGTGTCATTAGTTGTATTTATATAATGTTGTTATAAATGTTAAAAAAATTAATTATAGTACGGAATCGAACGGAACTGAACCCGAACGATTCCATAATTATATTTGAACTCGACGATTCCATTTACTAGATACCCGAAAATTTTGGAACGATTCCATTCTTTTTAGAACCGAACCGAGCCGATCCCACCTCTATTTATGCCTCTTGTTTCCTTTAAGGGGCATTCATACCTGACTGTATTTTAATTTGAAACCACGACACTTGTCTTTTTAACTTTTAAAGATTATTAAATATTGCAAAATAAATATATAAAACTATGTATTTTATAATAACTAAAAGGCTAAAACACTTGAATAATATTATATAACTACTTCGGAGTTTGAGAACCCAACTTTATTATTTATTACTAAGTAAAGTTCAACTCTTTTACTGGATTCCTGGATTTTTATTTTTATTTTCCATTTTTCACTTCAATTTTTTTGTCAATTCGTGTGCACTTTTGTCAAAGTTCGTCAAAAGCTTTAGCTTAAAATATTGTTGATCTTTTGTATTTACGGAACATGAAAATTAAATTATTAATCATAATTATCTAATTTCAGAAGAAGTACTTGAAGAATTAATGATGTGAATCCAGGGATAGAAAAAAAATGAAGAATAACGTTTTCTTTGTCCCTTTGAACTCTACAACTTTCCTACATTTGAATCGACTTTCTTGTTTCTTTTGCTAAATATTAAAGGAAAAAAACATTACTTACATTCTTCATAGTCATCCTCATATTCAGATAAAGAGATAGAACATTCTTCAAAGACATCTCAAATTCAAAGAAAGAGATAAAAATGTGGTAAGTTGACAATAAATGCAAACTTGTAAAAATAAAATTTAACTTTTATCCATGTACCCTACCAGCTAGTGATGCGTTGCATCTTAACATGACATATAATAGTTGCTACGTGTCTTGTAGTTTTATATCTTTCAGTTCATCCAACAATAAATTGAATGAAGTTGTGAAAAGCCCATAAATCTTGTCCTACTCCAAACTGATTTTACCAATCCCAATCCCTAAGTCAAGCTCGTTCTCAAACCACAATATTTGTCTTTTGACTGTTGGAAAAATTGGTTGATTTGTGTGTAGATAAATTTATCAATTAGCATAATCAATTAAATGACATAAACATAATTCAACGATAATATAAAATAAGAAGAGAGTTAGAAAAGCAAGCCTTGGGAATCACGTCAAAAACGCTGTCCTAAAATCGTGTTGCCTCCCATTCATGTGAGTTTTTTCGACACTACTCGGCTTCAAAATAAAATCCATGTGGTTCTCCTTCTATGGACACGACCATAGGGAAATAAGTGAATAAGCATCTCATCAAGTTGCCAAAAGTGTATGAACATATAATGTATATTCAAGTGGTTAAAGAAATATAGTAAGAGCTGTACATATTATTTATCTTTCAAGTTGTGATTCTTATATTATTTTCAATGAGATCTAACCACCTTTTATCAGTGAAAAATTAGTCTCCACAATTAAGTCATTAAAATAGAGGTTATAACATGAATTATTATGTTTTAATTGTGTTAAAAGTGATTATTTAATAAATAAAAACAGAAAATTAAATAGGTTAAAAGTTGAAAGGTTAAAACTTAATTTTAAGTTACAACAATCCCCCACAAGTTTTAAACTTTCAAAATAATTAAAAATGTATAATAGTGGCAACATAATACTGTGCAATAGGTGTAGGTGTCTTTTGGACTTGAACTCTACTTAGTGATAACAATTTTCATTTGAGGGAGCCATAATGGGCTAAACTTTAAATTAGGTCCCTTTGGTGAAACTTCAACTGTTCCACACTTAGTATCGATTTAGGCTCAGTTCATAGCGAGTAGCGCTGTTAATGGTCATACGCTTCAATCTTGATTCTAGTAAGAGTCTCTAGGGAATAACATAATCTCATAGCCATGGCCTCATGTCAACTCTTACATAGGTGAGTCCTCCAAGGATGTATGTGACCCACACCTCGCGATAATTCTCGCCTCGGTACTCATTCATGATTAAATACTTCCTAACATCACATTATTATTAGAACTATCATTATAGGGATGAGTACAAATGATATAGTGCTATTACGAGACATGCAGTATGAGTTGTTTCTACCACATTGAACCTTCTTCATGGGATCTCCAATCACAATGGTTGGGTTATTTCTGGAGATGACTCCCTTATGGGCTTAAACTCATCTCCCTCAATGATTTATGTATGTCCATTTCGGACTACATATATTCACGTCCCTCTTGGACAATAAATTAGTACCGTTAATTTGCAAAGCTTTTCTTCTTCATTTGCCCATCTGCATATCTGCAAAATCTTCTAAAACATTTCAAAATATCAAAGTCACGTTAAGTATAATAAGATAAACAATGAAATTTAAAATTGACTTCTAGCCACATGTTTGAACATGTGCATCCGTTTAACTCTTGCATTTCACATGCAATCTTAAATTTCATTTTAAACACTTTGCCCAAAATATCAATTTTACAACTAAGTATGTAAGCTGCATTTAATTAAAAAATTTTAACACCCCCACATTCCAAAGATATCAAAGATATCCAACTTGAATAGAGTGAGTATGCGATCTTACAATTTATTTATTTTGAGATGATCCAACATTGTGTGGAGATGGTTAATGCACATGTTTTTCCACACTTTCATGATTTTCATCCACCAATGCCACAAATTCTTATTAAACACATTAGCAAAATATTATTTTCATAACAATAAATTATAACTAAAAAATTGATTATATTTAAAATACCTACTGAAGTATGATTACCACTAATTATGAATGAGATTAAAACAATACCCCCCAAATTAAATTCACATTATCATAACATTTTGCCTCATAGATTTAAGACATTTGTACTGTCTTGGAGGAAAAGAAACATTTAGATCATTAAAATATAGGTTACAATATAAATTATGCGTTTTTTTATGTATTAAAAGATAATTAAAATAGAAAACTGAAAATTAAAATTGGTTTATGTTACAATATTTAGGACAATAATTCATTTATGATTTTCAATAAGTTTCCTTCTTCCTTCAAAATTTTTATAATAATCACATACTAAAGAGAATGACTAACATCATAGGCATCATCAAGTGTTTCTTTTCCAAAATAAAGTAAAAGCTAAAAGTCCACACCTCATGCCTTAGGGCAATAAAGTGGAATATGGACAGTATTAACTATTCTTATAACTTCAAGTACCCATACATTACACTTATGATCAAAGTAAAAATATACGCCAATTTTGACACCTTAGTACATGTGCTCAGGGGATCACATCTTAGTATATTTCTTCATTGGGAATTCTTGAGAGCGAGTTAAATTTACCCTTCCACCATATATAATCACCAATGTATCACTCTCCCCCCTTTTTCTCTTCATTAAATACTTGTAACTATTACCTTATACTAAATAGTTTATATTCCCTACACCTAAGCATCAAATTATAGAGAGCAATCTTTCATCAAGGTCACATCATAATTGAAATGCAAAATGGTTATGTTCTTACAAATATAAAATAGAAATAGATTATTTCATATGAGTCAGGTTAAAACCAGTACATGAAGGGTGAGTACAGACACTGCAATTCTACAAATATATGCAAAAAGTATAGAACTCGAAAGTTATGAAAGTCATCAATGAACCATCTTAATGAATAAACTCAACAACTTTACTAAATTAAGGCATATAGGTTAATAGGTTCATGCTTCAATGAAAATAAATTTTCATAACCTATTTTGACTACCTTATCTTTTTGAAACACCTTGCCCCACCCCAAACAAGCAATGAGTCACTTACCAAAGGTCTAAATGGAGAATTCATTTTGATTGTTTACAATTAAATAAGACTATTTTACTGTACTTTGGGTTACCCTACCATATCCTGCAGAAAAGAAGAATGGAAGTAATCCCAATTTCGAGTAAGTTGTAAACCTTTTTATGGTTATTACAAATGGTGATATCCACTTTTCTCAATGAAATTCTTCTCATTTAAGAATACAAGTTACTCCACCCTATTTATTCATAAATAAAATGATTTCCATAGTTTCATTTTAAAACAAATTATAATGAGGAGATCTGCTCCACACAAAACATTGATTTGTTTCATGTGAAACCGGAGTATGAAATCATCCCTACACATTCTAAAAACACACTTTCCACCACCCAATATTCTTTATGTTTATAACAATATAATTATTTCAATGTCAAAGCTAATAAAAGATATTTAACACAACTGGAAGATTTAGTATAATGCTAAGGAAAATGACAAATTAAACAAAATTCAAATCACATGAATGTTTTAAAAAAATCCTCTACATCATATACTCGACTTCAATTGCATGCATAATTGATTTGCCTTGTATCATTCCTCTAAATCAGTAATGCAAATTTTTGAATAATTTCTTTGTGCTATCATGACGCTATCCGCTCTTAGCGAAAATTGATGAATTTTCATTTATATAGATATGAAGTTTGTAAGGATGTTCTAGGAATTTTCATTTATATAGATATGAAGTTTGTAAGGATGTTCTAGTCCATACTTGTTGCCAGCTAATGCCACTTTGGGAATTTTGCAATATTAATATTCGAGATCATAAAACTAATAATTTACACACAAATCACATAAAAAGAATTGTCTACATACAAATCATCAACATGACTTTAGATTGTTGAAAAAATTGGTTGATTTGTGTGTAGATAAATTTATCAATTAGCATAATCAATTAAATGACGTAAAAATAATTCAACAATAATATAAAATAAGAAGAGGGTTAGAAAAATAAACATTGGGAGTCACGTCGAAAACGCTGTCCTAAAGTCGTGTTGCCTTCCCTTCGTGCGGATTCTTTCGACACTACACGGCTCCTAGATAAAACCAATGTGGTTCTCCATCTATGAGCATGACCATATGGAGATAAATGAATGAGCCTCTCATCGAGTTGCCAAAAATGTATGAACATAAAATGTATATTCAA
>NW_019264047.1:180657-198610 GCF_002742605.1 Olea europaea var. sylvestris | reverse complement strand
CACAAAAATAAATAAAATGGACGTCAACAAGCATATGGTGAACTCCAAGGACAAAATAAGCCTTGAGGAGTTCAAAATCGTCTACTAGATCATACACAGATACAACTTGCTATTTGTTTAACAAGATTTAATACGACATTTGTCCATCTTGATGGAATATTTCTATCTATTTCCCCGATCAATCACCAGATGTCAACTCTTTTTCAAGCTCATCAAATTCCCAGTCATTAATCTCTTCTGCTGAGTAATCCCTGTTTGATATACCAAATTCAGACTCCAGTTTTGCCAATTTTGCTTCATGGTCGAGTGTCTGCTTAGACTTGAAGCTGGGTGGCTCAGGTTGCTTGTCTTTCCCGGCTTCAGGTGCCTCTGCAGCTAGTTCTGAGGAATGTACACCACTTTCCTGCAGCTTCTCACCAGTTGATGCATCTGATCGTGGAGGGGGATTCTCGATTTCTAGATTAGGTCTCTCTGTAGATTCAAATTCCTCTCTTATCTTTGCAATTTTGTCAAATAGCTCTTTCACCTTCGGATCATCTTTACTGAATGAACTCAAAACCAGCAATCAGATCTTAGATAAGTTTGATGTTGGAGTCTCAGTATTATACTAACAGAAATATATAAGTTAAGTCAGTCAGTAATCAAACCTGGAGACCGTTACTTGTTGAGCATAGAACTGCTCTCTCATGTTGTCCACTACACTGAAAGTCGTTATGATCTGTATCAAAAGTAAATGACAATCACATTTTCTTTTAGGTAAACTTGCCAGAGTTCTTATGGGGTGCTCACTTGATGATGTGAAAAATAAGCAGCAAAATCACTAAAAATAAGTGATTAACTACATATATCTCCAGGAGGAGATGGTGTGAATAGAGAGGCATTAATTTCGCAAACTTATTAGGGATAGCTCCTCTGCACATCAACACATGTAAAAGCTGATGCCTTACAAACTACATTGCAACAGAAAAGTGAACTCATATCCTGGTAGCGTAAGGTAATTGTTTTTACCTTTACCTTAGCTTCATAGTTCAGGTATTCCTCCTCAAGACTTCTCCTTAGGTTCAGTATTTTGGAATTATCATTTTCAACGTTAGAAAACAGTGCTGACCTCTTATACAATTTTGAAAATTTGAGCACTCTGCAAAGTAGAAATTGTTCAAGCAATCCAGCAAAAGGAAATACCCTTCAGTTAAACTCTTCAAATTCTCCAAGTATTTTTCAATGCGATCAATAAAAGGTCTCAACTCATTCTGCATCATATATTTTTAATGAAATAAGGTCATTATTAATGAAAGAGAGTTCACAATGCCATTCATAAGAATTAGAAGGGAGCTTCTATATATAAAAAATGACATTCTGATAGGGAAGTCGAATAAGCACCTCATAAGCCGAAAGCAGTTGAATAACCAAATTTACAAAGTAGCCTTCATGAGTCTGCAATTCATCACTTGAAAAATCCAAACCAGTAAACTAGCTACAACATAAAGTTCAAATATTTTGATTACTTGCAAATATTCTAAATCATGTAATGCTCATATAAAGTGAAATTATGAAGCATTACTAGAATAAGTTCAAATAAAATATTCAAATCTAGGATGAGAAACCATGCTTATGGGGATAACTTTAATGTTCATTAACATACTTGGTTTCCTTCTCCTTAGTCTGTCCATGTGAACATTGAAGAGACCAAGTATCTTCCAAAAAAATTATCCAGGTACTTAGAACATCTGCTTCTACTCGGCTTGAGTTAATGGATTTCGATAGCTCTTCTTCCTATAAAATTGTACAGACTGCAGACCCATAAATCAAAAAAAGTTAAAAAACATGTATTGCCTGCAAGTAATATTTAGTTGAGGACTATCTTTATGTACGAGACTTAATAATGCAGGGAAAAAAATTAAAAAATTAACGAGAACTTGACCAGACCTTAGTTTTTAAATGGGCAACAATCTGATCATTAGCTTCATAGAATTGGTCCCTTTCTTCCCTCATATTGTGAAGGCGAGCTTGAGCGGCAATCTAGGAGACATTCACCTAATTAAATATTACCCATTGAATGCAATCATGGGTTAGACAAAATCAAAACTTGCTACTGAAGAGAGTTAGAATCTAAAGCATTCATGCTTGGAGATGACAATAATCATTGCCAACAATTTCAAATGCAAATCGTTTCAAAAGATTCTCTCAATTTGCAGAAGTCAGAAGCAACAAAGATCCTAGCAGTAACACCTCATTTGTAAGAAAAATATTTTTGTACAAACCTGTTTGCCAAAGCTAGTATTGAAACTGTCAACTGACAAGCTCTTATAAATTCATTAACACCTCAACCCAACCACTCATCAGGAGGGAAAAAAATGCCAGCTCGCCAAAGGAAAAGGTAACAATATGGTAGTTCTTCTAAGAAACTAATTCTAAACCAAAGATATCAACTTGGATAGCACAAAGAATCAGAAACCAAGAGAAACATTTAATGCAACTGCAGAGTTTGCAATTGAAGTCTTTCAGGATCATTGACCTTGTCTGGACCAATTCATTGAAAATCAGCTAACTATTTGGAAGCTTTGTCGATGCCTATTCAGCTACTAGCTTTCCGTTCATCAAGCTAAGCACATTCAAGGATATACACCATATTTAGATATTGCATAGACATTTGCTTATTCATGATGTGACAAAGCTCTCCCACCACCATTTTATGGAATTATCCGAAGTTTATGGTTAGAGGAGTAAATGATCGCATCTTTAAAATCACTTGGAAATCAAATGAACAAGTGATTAATCACAAGGTATGTAAATGTTACTAATACCAGAGTGTTTTTGCATTAACTAACTTTTGTGCAATACATTTAATGCAGAGTAGCAGCGCCTTTTGCAAGTGCACTAGCATATGAGAGAATTAAATGTTGTCTGGGAGGACATTTACTCAGGAAAATTTTGCCCACGTGTTGGTCGCATCTTCAGTACACAATGCTATAATTTATTTAGCTCTGAGGATAGTACCTTCTTCAGTTCAGCTTCAAGTTCATCTCTTTGTTTCTCAAGACCTGAAGCTTCAGCTGCTAGTTCCTGGAAAAAGAGATTTTAAGACAATATCGCATTTGCTCGAATAAACCGTGGAAAATTAAACACGTAGCTATGGAAACTCGCACATGCATATAATAAAGCATATTAACAACCAAATACCAGAACCACTCTATCTTGATCTTGGAAACAACAAGGTAAACACAAACAAGTGGGAAATTTAAAAAATTAGCAGAAAAGAATTAAAATTCCGAAGTCGTATTGTTGCCAAGAAAAATTAAACATGCTTTAAAAGAAATGTGATATAATTAAAAAACCTGAATACAGACAGAAAGTAGTACAACATATTCCATGAACGAAATCATAGTAATTCATAGTGTCAATACTTTCTTACTGAAAGTCAATTTTATTTCTTTCCTTCTCAATTCTTTTACCACTCTAAAGGCCAACTTTTTCTGTACATTTTAAAACTCAATAGGCAATATGGCAATAGATCACTGCTTGCTGATGGCAGGATGATCTATTTAATTCATTCTTTCATTCACAGTAGTTTGTGCCTTATATGTAAGTCACAAGCCAGAAAACCTCATTTTCTTTTTCCTTTTAACATCAGCAAGTTAGGTAACTCGTGCGAGAATTTCTAAGCCTGCAGCATATGCCACACATAATCCTATATGTCAGACACAAACAATGAGTCAGGTTGATTACACCCCCCGAGTCTGAATGCATCATTTTTTCCCTTCCATATCAGTGAAATAGGAGGTAAATGAAAGATGTCCAATTCTGATGTAGATCAGCTCACTCATAATCACACAGAAAAATGGTCTTTATATATTTTTGTATCTTATAATCTAAAATCAAAGACATGTTCTTCAATTTAATTTTCTGAACGTATCTGCCTACCAAGCCAAAAAATAAAATACCTTTTCTGTNATCTAAAATCAAAGACATGTTCTTCAATTTAATTTTCTGAACGTATCTGCCTACCAAGCCAAAAAATAAAATACCTTTTCTGTGTCACTAACTTCGCTTGCTTTCTTCACACGAAACTTTAATGCCTCTTCTTTCTGAACTCTACAAAAAATAAGGAAATAGATTGATAAAACACAAAATAAGTATCACCATTCTCAATAAGCATCACTGTCAATGAACAGGAAATGAAGGTTGAAGTCGCATAAAACTTCAAATGACAGATGCCTTCCAAAGAAAGTGAATGAATAAAGGAGATTGAAAGGTCTTTAAAAAGTGAATGCATGTAAATAAAGATAGAGATCAAATCATTAAAAACATTTTATAATTGGACTAAAATTAATGAAACGAGGTTCAATTACATATCTTTTCATATGCAGTTCAATACCTGTTATCCGAGATGTGTTTCTCAGCTTTTGAGCGGGAGCTCAAAAGAGATTCTGACAAGACTTTCAACTTATCAACCTATTTACATTAAAAAGGAAAATTCAGACATAAAGAGCTGAAAGCTAATAAGAATAATGTGAAAATTCTAATAATATGTGATATTAATTATTATTTTGCATCCTAAAATGAATTTCTTATTTATTTTAAGTTCAGCTTATAACATTATCCCATTTTGCAATTTAACAAATTTTCAAGAATTTATACATTATTTTTTATTTTTGTTTTTTGTGCTCTTTTTTCTTTTTTCCGAGAAACTTTAAGAAAAGAAGATAAATATAAAAATTCTTATACAAATATATAGTTTTGTGTGAGAAATGAAATTAAACAAAAGTTAATAGCTTATTGTAAGCACTATAATCAACAGAAAAATAATTTATGAGAAAGATATAAGAGAGAAAAGTCAACTTTTAGATGAAAGGCCAATAGCAATTTTGAAGAATAATAAATGGTATGTAAAATGTTTTAAGTAATGTAAAATATAGGGTGTGATTTATTATATTTAATTATGGGTAATTTGGTCTTTAAGCCATTATAACCATTTATAATAGCAAATTTGTAAATATTTCTATTTTCCCTAAAAAATTCTTTGTTACCAATAAGTAAAATCATATATGCAAAAAGTAATTTTACAAAATATGGTATGCAAATTGTAAATACATTTAGATATTTTGTAAATTTCCCTAAAGTAAATCCAAGTAACTGTAAGCTGTATCAAAGTTAAACTTCACTATCCAAGCAAGATGTTGATGCTGCAACGAATTCATAAAAATGTCTTAAGATTACAAATGAAACACCAGAATCAATGATTATGCATGGAATGCATGTATGCTAAAATATTGTACTTAGAAATTATTGCAACCAAATTTGCATACCATGCATATGGTTATGCCTTCCAAAGCCTGACTGTATAGAAAGACATCAGTAAAAGTCATGGGTTCACCGCCCATATCAGAATCATAATACAGCACCTATCAATTAAAACAGTAGGTTACGTGAAGCGTCTTGATTGATGCCAACAATATATTTGTCAAAAACTTGACTCATATATCGTATAACTGGAATCAGCAAACAAACAGTGAATTCTTGAACATAAAAATACACATTTGCATGATTAAACTCCCTAACTCAAAGTAAGCAAAACTTTAAATCTATCGAAAAACAAAGCTCCTAAGTGAAAACATGTCATATTCACAGAAGCAACACGTTTTTTCGTCACAGTAAGGGAGTTCAGTTTGAGCCATGAGATATGTGATACACCAACAAAAACCATTGCAATGGCAGTTTTTTTTTTTTTTTTTTTTGTACTTTTTTTTTCACAATATAAAATGGTGGTTCAAAATTCTGGCTCTCCACACAAAACAAACATACCACAAAAATTCAACTTTGGAAATAATCAATGAAAACTTCAATTCTAGTGGGGATGACTGCAAGACTAAAGAAATGATAAATGCCAATTCAGTGATAAAAAAACCACATGAATGGCATGAATACAGGAAAAAATAACATGTGGCTAATATGATTCTTAAATTAAAGTTTTTGAAGCGAAGAGTTAAATAACTTAAAGACCAACTAATTCAGTGCACATCACCCTCGATCCTGGCGTGAGAAGACCGTTCACAGACACAAATAGCTAGCCTTCTTTACCTCAAACCAGATGTTCCTGAATATCAGACATGAAAACAGATTTGAAGTAGAGTACATAGCCATTAAAAGCATGCCGAATCTCATCATTTAGCAAGGCAAACCTTTGGCGATTTCCGATGTTTAAGTGCAGTTTACAACCCAATTCATCAACTAGAACTGGAACGCGAACTTTTTAAGTTCTTATCACCACTCTGTGAATTTCACACGGTAATAAGTTCCATTTTTTTCTTTTCCAATTCCCATTAGAATAATGGCACTTGAAAAAGATCTCAATATTTGCTATTCATCAACCTTCTTAACAAGACAACCCTAAAAGATAGCTCAGTGGTTAAATCTTAGGTTTGCTCTCCAATGGTCACCAGTTCAAGTCCTCTCAGAGCCATTGAGGTGAGTATCCGACTGTAAACTTCAGGGCCCTATGGGATTAGTCGATGTGTACGTAAGCTAGCCCGAACACCCATGTTACCAAAAAAAAAAAAAAAAACCTTTCTTAACAAGACTACAAAACTATACAAAGCCTCTTAGTTCACCCATCCCGAAGGCATTTTCCTGATCTACCAATCCAAAATCATCTACAAACTTGCTATTCACAAAATCCATGATCTAGAATGTTGGCCATTTAGAGAATACAAGATCAGTTTTGGTTAGCCATTTTGACAGCTTCTTCTAAATCACTGACAATGTTTCAGTTTGTTAGGGGGTTCAGTTATTCTGGGAGCCGAAATTGTAAAAAAATAAAAATAAAAATGACGAATTTAAACTTATGTCAGACTAATTTTGCGATCAGATAGAATAACTTGATGATGGCCTAGAAATAACTAAAAATTGCTTCATTTCTGAACTTTCTGAATATTTTGTACAATTGTCGGGAGATTTTATTTAGAATATCATGCGGCAACCATATAATTTACACAGTCATACCCTAGAGGCCTTGGCACCTTGGTGTGGACTACATTTATATAGATCCAGGGAGAGACATACCTCAAAAATTAAGTGTTAAAGTTGAAAAGCCCAATTCTATATAAACCACACATCGAAAGCCATAATTTCGATGTGGAATTCACAAGTCTCATCCCTTGCAATGAAAACCATGATAATCCACCATGATCCGTGATCCCCGTGCCCACGTCGAACTGTTTTGCACTAGCCCATGACTAGTCCCGAACGAACATTGCTATACCGACATCACCATTCGCCCCACTCGATTGCAACCAATAGACATGTTGCTGCTATGATACCATTGATATAGATCTTGGGAGCATCACATACCTCAAATGCTAGCTATTGAAATTTGAAAGCCCAATTCTATATAAACCACACATCGAAAGCCCATACTTTCAATATGGGATTCAAGCCCTATACTTAGCAACGGAAACCATGACATGTATATCTAATGACTACGGTATACAAAGCTCAAGAAGTAGAAAACTCAAAAGAAGATTAATCTATTTATCATAAACCAGCAAAAGGACACTGAAAGAACAGCTCTGGAATTGCTGAACTAACCATATATTGTTTTCTTGGACTCTTTTGTTCTTCAGGGAGTTGATGCAGCTCATTGTTCTTGTCTTTGTCATCAGAGGAAATCTGAGATAGTTTTTCAACTTCTCTAAGTGCAGCTAACCACCTTCTCATCAACTCAACTCGCTCAGGTCCCCTGCAAGAAACAGATGATTCTTCCAACCTTTTTACAGTCTGCTTGAAGCTTTTGAAATTTCGATTGCCCTAACATTAACAAGTGGGATTCGAAAATGAAACAAAACTATCTAATAAATAAGGGCTAAAACATGTGCAAACATAAAGCAACTTAATTTTAAATCTAATGCATATTTTAAAGCAAGATTATGCCATGACTAAATATGATTTTCCTCATGTTTGTGGTGGATAACATGCTCTTTACACTTTGTGCTGTCTACTTCCAAGATCAATAAAATTATTGCTTTAATATTATCAATTAGTACTATGAATAATATTAGTAAGCAGAAAAGAATACACAAGTATGTGAAATTTTCAATGCTGCAACTATTAGGAATATCAAATGCCAATTTTGCAAGCATCCAGATCACTCTAAACCCAAGATTGCACATTCCCCTTTTATCCCAAGACAAAGAATTCAATCACACGCAATCAATTAATTTACCTTTCATCTCTATAGATTTTTTCCAATTTGAAAAGTATAATATGATAATCGGAAACTGGTTTGGTAACAGATTATCAAGAACTCACAATGCGATCTTGGAAGAGTTTAGCGCCCTGAACAACTGCTTGACCGGCTTGTTGGACGACCGAGTCAACGTAGTTCTTCACATTGCATGTGAGGTTGTTCTTATTCCCACCTGTTTCGCACGGGTAGTCGCTCACAATTAAAAAGGGATCAGACAATTGTGTACGGAACGAATCTCTTGAGACAAAGTCCCAAAAATGGGCATTTTATTGGCGATGTTTTACAATTAGAACTAAACAGAATGCCCCCAAAGGGCGCAAGCACACGAGTACTGAAAGAAATGTTCAAGTTTAAACTAAGAAATTGAAATTACATATTCTCTGTTTGAGAGTGTTTGATTCAGGGTCCTCTTCTCTATGTCTTCTCTTCCTTTTATATTCCTTTGATGATTTTTTCATGACAACCGCTTGGAAACTGCTTGATTGCTGTATAACTACCCACTTTCTTTATAGTGGCTAACTTGTAGAGGAACTGCCGTCTCTAACTGTCGTCATTACTCTATGTCGTTCAACCACCTTTAACTGGGCTCCTTGATTCGTGGAATGTGATAAGACCACTCAATAACTATTTCAATAACTGATATTCTGGATAATTATAATGTTTTATGTTTACTAAGATTCTGGGCGATTAGAAAGTTTGAGCGAGAACGTGGTCATCGCTCTGGGCGATCGTAAGGTATGCTATTCGCTCAGATTTTGGGCATCTTGCAAGATTGGGCAATGATGTTACCGTGTTCATGGGCTTCCACCGCATTCATCAATAATCATGTTTGGACCTTTATCCTGGATTCCCAATTGGTCTTCACTCTTTGGTCTATTTGATTTGGGCTACACTTTTAGTGTATCAACACCACCTCCACCACCTTGTTCACCGTTGATCGCAGCCACGACATTTCTTCACTTCTTCAATTACTACTGCTACTAATTCTTCCTTCAGATTTTGAAATACGGTCACACAAGAATCAATTGTGCGATAGAACGAGTATATAATAGGCTTTTCCAAAGAGAAATTGTCATTCAATTGCTGGGGAATTTCTTTGGGGTTTTTTAAATTAGGTTCAAGTCAAGACAGTGCAAGAGTTTTTCTGATAAAAAAATAAAAAAAGACATAAAATAATAATAATAATAAAATTGAATGCTTTTAGGGCCGGACAGGGTCTGGAACCCGAATCTTCGAATATTCAGTAAAAGGGTTCTTTGGGTAAAATTTAATTATGGAATCGTTCGAGTTCGAGTTCATTCGATTCAATTTAGCTCGATTTAATTCCATTTGATTCATGAGTTCCATACAATAATTAAATTTTTAAATATTTTCAACAACGTCACATTAATTCAACTAATGATACGTTTAATCTTAACTCTTACAAATTAATATAGTCCAATTTATGTATCTTTTGCACCTTTTTTGTTGACTCTTTTAGAAATTTTATTGTTAAAATCACAAAAAAATGAAGATAACGAACTCACAATAATGAATAGATGCATAGTCAAACTTTCAATTCAATTTCTCCAAAATTGTAGAAACGGCACTACGATAAAATAATAAATTTGGATAAAACTTAAGTCAATTTGATTAAATTAAACATGAAATGAAAATTAGAAAAAAAAATCATATTTTGAATTTGAGTTAAATTAATTATTTAGCAAATTCATTGGAAAATTACTCAAAACCCTATATTTTAAGTATACATTTCAAATATCAAATCTTAACATTGTCTTTTATCTACCCAGATCACAACCCCCCTTCGACCCTGTCCTCTCTCTCTCTCTCTCTCTCTCTCTCTCTCCACACAATTGATCTTCCTTAGAGGAAGGTGCAATGGCGATTGTGGTGCATTAACAATTTGACCAACAGTTGTAACATCTAATCTAGCAGTAGTAATTCACGCTAATGATTACGTAGGTATCGTGGGTGAAGGTGGTCGACATGGGTGGTGGCCGTGAAGCAGCAATACTTGGAACGGAAGTAATCAGAGTGAGCGGTACCATACATCAAGAAGCCTCCATTTGCCATCGGGTTCGCAGTGCCAATTTCCTTTTCCAAGCCTCATCTCCTATAATCGGGACAATAGTAATCTGAGTGCCAATCCAATTTCCATATCCCCTATAAACGAAATTCCTCTAAAGCCTCTACTATAAGGACCTTTTCTGGATCAATCAGCTCCATGGCCTTCACCTATATAAGACACCCAAGATCTAACAAGAGAGATAAACATAGATCTAACATAGGGAGTTATGGTAGAGGATCGGGGACGAAGGCTATGGCCATCTTGATGGAGGTTATGGCGATGATTGTGGCTATGGAGACGATGGTCGTGGCTACAGAGGCGGTGTTGGTGATCGTGGCTATAGAAGCGACGAGGGTTCTTCCATTGTGATTCATCTTATTAAGATTATACATTATTTTCACGAATAAAAGCATCACGCACTATAATATTTTCACGCTTAAAATCTTGGATTTCTCCATTTCTGTACCATTTCAATTGTTTAACCTTTTACTAGTTTTGACAATATTCGAAAACAAAACCAAAACCAAAATCAAAACCAATCAATTGCAGATCTAAAAGGGAACGAGAAATAGGTTGGGAGTGAGAAATTTTAGGTATTGATACACTAAAAGTGCAGCCCAAATCAAATAGTCCAAAGAGTGAAGCCCAATTGGAAATTCAGGATAAAGGTCCGAACAGGATTATTGATGAATGCGGTGGAAGCTCACGAACACGGTAACATCATCGTCCAAGCTTGCAAGATGCCCAGAATCTGAGCGAATAGCATACCTTACGATCGCCCAGAGCGATGACCACGTTCTCGTCCAAACCTTCAAATCGCCCATAATCTTAACAAACATAAAACATTATAATTATCCAAAATAGCAGTTATTGAAACAGTTATTGAGTGGTCTTATCACATTCCGTGAATCAAGGAGCCCAGTTGAAGGCGGTTGAACGACAAAGAGTAATGACGACAGTTAGGGACGGCAGTTTCCCTACAAGTTAGCCACTATAAAGAAAGTGGGTAGTTATATAGCAATCAAACAGTTTCCAAGCGGTTGTCATGAAAAAATCATCAATAGAATATAAAAGGAAGAGAAGACATAGAGAAGAGGACCTCGAATCAAACACTCTCAAATAGAGAATATGTAATTTCAATTTTTTAGTTTAAACTTAAACATTTCTTTCGGTACTCGTGTGCTTGCGCCTCTTGGAGGCAATCTGTTTAGTTCTAATTGTAAAACATCGCCAATAAAACGCCCCTTTTTGGAACTTTGTCTCAAGAGATTTGATCCTTACACAATCGTCTGATCTCTTTTTAATTGTTAGCGATTACCCGCGCGAAACAATTTGGCACGTCCAGTGGGACATTGGTGTTTGATGTTGAAGATACAAAAGGTGAAACAATATGCCTCACAAATATGATAAGCAAGCAGTAAGTCATGGAGGAGTCTAATTTGTGATCGAGCGATATGAGGAGCAGCATAGCTCTCCACGAACAGAGGGACAGAGTCAGAGATGTCACAGTCGTTATGAACCAATGACAGAGTTGAGTCCTCGAACTATGCGTGCATTACTTGGAGAACTCACACAAGATGTCATTGAATAGGTAAATCTACGAAATATTCATAATATGGAAAGATTTACCCAGAATAAAAATGCACATTATGACAACATGGCCAAACAACTGAATACTTTGAATGAAATAATGAATAAGTTAGTAGGTCAAATTTGTCAGCCAGTTGTGCCTCTTTCAAATCACTTTCAAGTTAGGACAATTGTGTGACATAATTCCCCAGTCCTAAGTTCAAATCAAGGGATAGAATCACATTTTGGTCCCTCTACTTCAAACCTGGGGGATGGTGTAATGCCAAATCAGAATAGTGGTAATGATATAGTTAACTTGGGGGGTAACCTAAATGTAAGAGATAATGTCCTAAATAATGGACAGAATGCCCCACGTGTTAATGATGGAATAAATATTCAGGCTAATGGTAACAATGGCCCAAATCAAGGCAACTTTGTTGTCATATAAGTACCAAATATCAGGCCTCAAGCAAATCAACCTATCAACCAACCTGTAGGAATTCCATATGACCCTAACATCATGTTGAGGAATCAAATTATGGAAATAGTACAGGGTCAGATGGTTTTTGGAGTACGTCCTGTCATTAGGCCGACTTACACAAAGTCATATCCTACTTGGGTAGACCAAGCATATCCATAGCCTAGAGGGTATACAGTGCCATAATTCTCACTATTTACCGATTTAGGAGAGGTGTCCACTCTAGAACACATAGAGCGATTCACACTGCAAAGTGGTGAAGTAACAGACTACCATAAAATGAGGTTGTTCCCTAGTTCATTAACAAGAGTAGCTTTCTCCTGGTTCATCAATTTGCCAGCGAACTCTATTCAAACATGGCAACAATTGGAGTAATTGTTCCATACTCAGTTTTATAAGATTGAGTCTGAAGTTACTTTGACCGATTTGGCGAGTCTACGTCAAATGCAAAACGAATGGGCAGAAGGTTTCCTTCAAAAGTTCAAGACAGCAAAAAGTAAATGTTTTGTACCTTTGCCCGAAAAGGAGTTTGTCAAAATCACTCAAAATTGTCTAAGTTTTGATTTGAAAAAGAAATTCCAAGACAAGGAATTTCCTGATCTTTTTCAATTGAGTGCAAACGTGCTTACGTATGAACGATTAATAAAAGAAGAAGAGCAAATGAAAAATTCTAGTAAGGGGACTTATTATAGAGACCCAAATTTTGATGTTCATACCATTAATGACGAATATTACGATCAAGCCAAAATGTGTTTGGCCGAATTAATTAAAGGAGATACGTATACTTGTCCTATAATGGCTAAGTCTAGACCGTCGGGCAAGGATAAACCTATAAAAGATGAAAACAAAAAGATTAGAATGTTCTCGTTCGATATAACCAAAGCTGACCTTATATTTGATAAACTATATAAGGATAAACAGATAAAGTTGAGCGATAAATATAAAATGCCAAGCCCTGAACAAGTTAGGGGTAAAAAATATTGTAAGTGGCATAATGCATGGTCACATTTGACTAACAACTGTTTGGTTTTTCACCATGTGTTACAGAATGTCATTGAATCAGGACGAATTACGTTCGAGGACAAGAAGAAAATGGCAGTGAATGAAAACCCTTTTCCACAGCCACTTAGGGTGAACATGGTGACGACTGGTTTCAAAAACAAGTTGCCAAAATTCAAGTTGGTTATAGATGACGGGGAAGAGGATCATGGGCCACATCCCAGTGTCTTTGAACGTATCAAAGGGAAGGAGCCCAAAAAAGATAAAGACGTCCTGTGTGCAAGATGCAAAAAAGAAGTAAGTGCAAATACAGAGAAACCAGGGATATGGCAGCATCACCATCGCCCTAGTTTTTTTCAAACGCTCAGCCTGGTAGAGGGCGAGGTACATCATTCTATAGGAGACCGCCTTTTGAGAGATAGTTCAGGCCAATAAATAATGGGAGAACATTCAGGCCACAACCTCGCCAACCAAATGTATGGCATTCGTTCCAGTATAACGCAGGAAGGGTGATACCCTTCAACGAGATGACTACAACCCAACAAAGGCGTTTTCAACGGCACTATGGACGAATGATGAGGCAGCAACAGGGAATGTCATGTCCAAAGTGCATAAATTACTCAAGGTAGCCAATCAAAATGTTCTCAAAGATAGTGTAGAGACTGGTACAGGTGAATCAATGGAAGAATTGCCAGAAACTTCTTTTGGGAGATCGAAGTTTGAGCGAGACAGAAGAGATGGAGAAGATCCAGATTAGCTCCTTACTATTTAGTTCGGTACGTTACCTCCTGTCATGGCTAATAATAACTTACTAGCCAATGAGTTCAAGAACAAAGAGAAAGAAGAAGAAGAAAGGGAGGATAACGAAGAAGAAGCATGTGTGCTGGAATGTGAAGATGGCCAAACTTCTAGAGGGGCCTACGATGATGAAGGAGATGATGGTATGACGGACATCGAAGAGGAAATTGATCTGGAAGCAGAAAGAAGAAAGAGAGAGGTGTCGCAAAATACTCTGTTGAAGCAACTACATCGAGAGGGGGTTCGTGAAGTGGACTTGTTGGGGGAACCGTCTGGGTGTTCTTTCGATTATTACGTGCTGTACGGGATGCCCAAAAGGAAAAAGAGAGTTCCTCGCTCTGAAAACTATGGATCACCTCCAAAAATAATGCATCCTCCCACAGGTTGGGTGACCGAAGAAGAAGCATTAGAAAACAGTAAAAAGGAAATTCAGGAAACAGAAGCTCAATGCGACATACTACACGTTGAGTTATCACAAAAGGATAACTCGACCGAGGACAAACAGGAAGTGGAAATAGATGCTGCCGAAAAGGTTATTTTTAAGAGACCAGCCATGAAGTTAACTAAATACTTGAGGCCATTGTATGTTAAAACTTTAGTTGACGGCATACATGTGGCAAAAGTACTTGTTAATAATGGAGTAGCTATAAACACCATTTCATCTAGGATGATGAGGAAATTTGTAAAGATAGAAAGTGATATGACTCCAACGGAAGTCATCCTTACAAGTTTCAATGGAGAAGCAATTTCAACTAAGGGGGTTATGCCATTGGACATAAATATAGGGACAACTACTAGGACCGTAATCTTCTTTGTAATAGATGGTCCTAATAGTTACAATGTGTTATTGGGAAGAGACTGGATACACGGAAGTAGTTGTATACCCTCATCGCTCCATCAATGCCTAGTTTTTTGGAATGATAAGGGTGAAGCAGAAGTGGTGCAAGCCGATCATAGGCCTTTTGTCGCAGAAGTAAACTCAGTGGAAATGTTCATGTACAAAGGAAATTATGGACCTGTCAGAGTAGTCCAAGATGGAGAAGAAACTCAAATTGTTGCACAGAGTGAAGAGCCATTTTTGGTAGATGCACTCACTGAAATGTTCAGTCAAATGAGGCCAAACATAATGGCCCTAGAAGAGCTAGTAATTGACAAAAGAGTAATCAAGGAGTTTTAAATGAGTTGTAAGCAACAAAGGCAAATGGCCGATGTTCAGGCCTTCAAAGTTAAATTAATGGCTTTCAATAAAGAATGTAAGGACAAGACGAAAGAAGAAGCAGCCTTGGAAGCATTGAGAGACAAATTGGCAGTGTTCGAGTTGGAACAAAATATTGGCCGAGAAGTCAACAAAGTGGATTGTTTAGAAGAAGAAGTGCCTATAAGGGAATTGGACGATGAAGTAATGAGGATCACTAAGCCTGGATACGCTCAAGCACAGGACCCTTTGATTAAAGTGAATATTAGCAATGAAGGAGAAGATCGCCCAATATTTATCAGTCAGATGCTCGATCAAGAGGTTAGTAATGAATTAATCGCTTTATTAAAGGAATATAACGATTGTTTTGTTTGAGAATTTGAACATAGGCCTGGTTTAGATAGAGGTTTGGTGGAATATAGATTACCAACCAAGCCAAATTTTAAACCTCATAAACAACCTCCTAGACATTTTGCTCCTAATGTACTCCCTGAAATTAAGAAAGAAATAGAGCGATTATTAAAAGCAGGCTTTATTAGAACAACCCGATATGTCGAATGGTTGGCAATATCGTGCCAGTACTAAAAAAGAATGGTAAATTAAGGGTGTGCATAGACTTTGGGAATTTAAACATAACCACACCCAAAGATGAATATCCAATGCCCACGGTAGATTCTCTAGTAGACTTGACTGCCAAACACGTAATGTATTTCTTCATGGATGGATATTCAAGATACAATCAAATTTATGTAGTTGAGGAAGATATACACAAAACTGCCTTTAGACGCCTTGGGTCTCTAGGATGTTTTGAATGGGTAGTTATGCCTTTCGACCTGAAAAATGCAAGAGCAACTTATCAAAGGGCGATGAACTTGATTTTTCATGATATGATAGGCAAGTTTGTTGAAGTGAATGTAGATGATATAGTGGTCAAATTCATTCAAGAAGAGGACAATTTTGAACAATTGAGATGTTCATTTGAGTGAATGAAGCAATATAAATTAAAATTAAATCCCTTGAAATGTGCATTTGGTGTTAATGCAGGAAACTTCCTTGGTTTCTTAGTACACAAAAGGGGGATTGAACTTCATAAAAATAAAGCGAAGGCCATTTTAGAGGCCAAATCACTTAACAATAAAAAAGAATTGCAAAAGTTTCTAGGCCAAGTAAACTTTTTAGAACACTTTATTTCTAATTGTGCAGGCGAACTAAAGCTTTTTCACTGCTTTTAAAGTTGAAAAATCAGAACGAATTCATCTTAAAAGAAGAGCGTCAAAAGGCTTTTCAAAGCTTAAAAACATATTTATCAAGTCCACCAGTGTTGGTGTCACCAATCCAAGGACGGCCAATGAAAGTGATATATTGGCTGAACAAGAATCAATAGCTGGAATAGTCGCGCAAGAAGTCCAATTTGGTGAAGAAAGGGCGATTTACTACTTGAGTAGACGGTTAACAAAATGTGAATGTAATTACTCTGTTATTGAAAAATTATGTCTTGCATTGTATTTCACGTGTACGAAATTAATGGCTTATTTACGGCCCGTAACCGTTTATTTAATTTCTAGAGTAAATTTGGTTAAGTATATGTTCTCTCACCCCATTTTATACCAAAGGGTAGGCCTTTGGATGTTAGTATTATCAGAATTCGAAATACAATACATACCCCAAAAGACAATCAAAAATCAGGCTTTGGCTAACTTTCTGGCCGATCATCCATGCATTGAGATGCCTGAAGAAATTGAATTAGAAATCAATTCATTCGAATTAAAACCTTGGGTTTTGTCTTTCGATGGGTTAAAAACCTCTAAAGGTGTAGGAATAGGAGTAGCATTGATAAATCCTTTAGGGATTTGTTACAAGTTCGCATTCACTTTGAATAGGATGTGTACCAACAATCAAGCCGAATATAAAGCCTTAATTGTGGGCTTAGAATTAATGATAGATATGGAAGTAAAGAATGTGATCGTTAGAGGCGATTCTCAATTGGTAATTCACCAATTGATTGGTGATTTTAAGTGCCAAAGTGATTCCATTATAAGTCAATATGAAATCGCCCAAGAGTTGTTGGAAGAATTCGACCAAGTAGAGCTTCAATGTGTTAATAGGATATATAATGACGTAGCAAATGAGTTGGCCCAGATGGCATCAGGGTATTCAAAAGTTTTAAATTGGAAATCTACTTATGAATATGGAGTAATATTGCCCGTAGTCCAAAGAAGGGCGAGAAGGATTGAAATTCATTACATACAAGATGGAGATGCAATAGATTGGAGGACATAGATTAAAAGGTTCCTTAAAGAACCTAACAAAGGAGATAGTAGAAAAATGAAGTTGCATTTGCTAAACTATACACTGATAGATGAAGAGTTGTTTAAGAAATGCTCTGATGGTTTATTGCTAAAATGTGTAAGTTTGCAAGAAGCCAGGACAATCATGGCTGAGATACACGAAGGGATATGCGGAGCTCGTGAAGCTGGCCAAAGAATGAGATGGTTAATTATTAGGAATGTATATTTTTGGCCCAAGATGGGAGAATCATGTGTTAAATATGCAAAGAGTTGTCTAGCATGTCAAAAGCATGGTCCAATACAAAGGGCGCCAGCA
>NW_019264047.1:164128-180016 GCF_002742605.1 Olea europaea var. sylvestris | reverse complement strand
GATGGCTAAGTTTTATAATAAAAAAGTTATAGCCAAGTCATTTAGCCTGGGTGAATTGGTTTGAAAAACAATACTCCCTTTAGATAGCAAGGATCCAAAATATGGCAAGTGGTCGTCCAATTGGGAAGGGCCATATAAAGTAAATAGTGTGTTGCCAAATGTAGCCTATCATTTGGAAAATTTAGATGACACCAAGCACATGAGATTCATTAATGGCAAATATTTAAAAAAATATATTCCTTCCTTATGGAAAAGTGAACAAATAAAAGCGTAATCAAATCGCGTTGAACGATCGTATATAAAAAGGGCCAAAACGAAATACGTTCAAAATAAATTCCTTTATTATCAAATATACATTACAAATTATGAGATACAAAATATTAAATGCTCTATAAGCCACAATTGAGAGCAAACTAATTTCTCGGTCGATCGCCAAGCAAGAGGGCGAACCGGCCTTAGTCGTCATCCTGATCACGTTCCTGCAAGGGCAGGCAGAGAGGTTGAGAAGCACTCTCAACAAGCAAAAAGGAAGAAAAGCACCCTCAAATCACCTGCCTAATCGTATTGGCACAATAATGGGCAAGGATACTGAGAATCACTCTCAGCAAGCAAAGTGGCTTGAAAAGCATCCTTAAAAATTGCCTCCCATCATTGAGACGATGGGAAGAACTTTGCTGGCCAAAAAATATTTCCTATATCTCCATACCGATGGTGACATCAAAATAGGTAGCAAAATAGGAGGATCAAATGATCCATTTCTATGGAAGACAAAAATTTTGGATCAATTGTTGAGGTGTCAAACGATGGCAGCAAATTAGTTTTTGAAGAAAAGAATGAAAATGAAAATGATGAGTGCAAAATAAACACGCATTTATAGAAGCGTGAAGATGAAAAGATAAAATGTGAACGGCCGCATTTGTGCCTAATAACTCAAACCAAATGGCTCAAAGTCTTGGGAAAAGAGACGAAAATACCAAGGAAAAATATGCATGAATTTTAGCGTAAAGCAATTAAATACTTGGGAGTTTGACGATTAAGGATAACGTCAATTAATACGCAAGTAAACAATTAAGTCATTCATTAACGATAATAACTGCTGTTACATTCAAAATTAGTAATGGCAATTAGTACGAAGTTACAAAAAACGCATTAGATGTCTTAATGAAAATTCAACCCAGGCCGAACGAATTCTTTCCCTGAGTCTTCCCCAATCTTCGCTCTGCTGAGAAGAAGCGACGTTTAATTCAGCTACAAAATCGTCATCAACCTCCAGCTTTTTGTACTGCTCGACCAAAGACTTGGTTCACTCAATTCCTCGGGAAGCATTACGCTTTTTAGCAGCCATTCTCGCCTTACAGTCATCCATCCTTGCTTGAAACTCCTTCATCTCTGCAGCCAAACTTGTCATCAGAGAGTCTTCGATCATAACTTCGGAAGAGATTTCTTTCAATTCGTCCTCGGCTTTGTTAATCTCTAGAAGTAAAGACTCTCTTTCAGATGCAGTGAGAAGATATTGAGTACTCCTGGCCTTCAGTTCAACATTTTTGGCCAGCAAGGAGAGGATGTCAGAGTGGACAACCTTCAACGTCGCTTTAAAATCAGCAGAAATATTGAGCGACGAAAGTGTCAGTGCTTGCGCCAACTTCGCACTCAATAGCTCAAGCTTATCCTTATGTTTAGAAGTACTAGCCTGATTGATGTCCATATCCATAAAAAACACATACTCAAATATCGACTGTTTGAGGAACTTCATATCTTCCTCTGAAGAAGCAGAAGGACGATCGGTTGAAGTAGGGCGAGACGTCTTGACTTGCCCCTAGGAAGTAAACAAGTCCTGGATGGAACGCACAATGTCATCAGCACCCTGCAAAGAAAAATGTCAACATTGAGGGCTTTCACTACAATAAACGAAGCAAAAATGAAAGTGAAGCGAAAGGTTACCTCATCAACAATTTTGGGAAGTGGCATATCACCAGTTGGCTCCACCACCTGTTGAGACTTCTCCTTATCTGGGCGAGAAGACTCTGCCACAACGGGTAGACCCATGGGAGCCTCTGCAGAATTCAAGAAGCAACAAATCAGAAACCAATAGCACGAGCAAAGGTAAAACATCAAAAAAAATGTATTACCTTCTGGTTCGATGTTTGGGGGGTCGGCGCCCTGGGAAGAAGGTGGCTCTTCCATTGCTTGTGATGAAGGTTCCGAGACTGAAGGTTTCTCTTTAAGCATAGTCCCTTCATCAGCTGATTTGGACGAAGCAGCTTCAACAAAGGATGATGGAGCAAAAGCTGCCAACACCAAAGCCTTCAAAGGAGAGGCTGAACTTTTCTGAGAAATTCAAGTAAACCAGTAACACATAGAAAGGTTTCAAGTAAACCATTAGCACATAGAAAGGTATGTTTGTGAATAAACAGAATTCAATTACCTTTCTCCTAACGATGAGATGAGCGTCATCATCATCATCCTCCAAAATGAGAGATGCTGAAGCTGGCTGTTTGCGACTTAAGGCACTCTTAGCTGCAGTAGCCTTAGTAGGTAGAAAAGTATATAAACGAATAGATTGTTTAGCACGAGTAGGGAAGGAAGGATTCCTAATGGACACAGGGGTGACCAAAATAGGTGAAGTGAAAGAAGTGTTTGACTGATCCAGTGAATGGAAAGCATGATTGGCATCAGTTGCAAACAATTTGCGCTTCACTGATGGCCAGAGTTGTTCAAAAAGGAGATGGATGGTACGGCTAGAATTGAAGGGGGCTAATGAAAATTTACTCATCAAAAGAATGTTGCTAGCATCTATAGATTGTGCCTCTACCTTATTAATAGTGTGAAAGCGGTCTGTCAAATTTTTTGAATAGCAAGGAAGAACAGGCCAAGTTTGGCCAAAACCAAGTTTGCGAGCAAAAAATTGGGGAGCATATATTTCAATCCCAGCTTTGGCATTGGTTCCAGTTAAAATATCATGGAACAACTCCCTCCCAGTCAAAAACTGAACCCAAACGAGCAGAGAGGAGCTCGCACTATCCAGGGTGGACGGAGGTTGCACATAATCTGGAGTCAAATGAGCAGGAAAAGGAAAGAATAAAGGAATTGAATTTAAGTTATAAAAGAATGAAAAAATGTCCCTACTGGACATATTTACAGGGCTCAATAGGTCAATGGCTAGCCCATAACAACTAGCAGAACAAAAAGAAATGGATGGAGCACCAAATGATGGGAAATATGCTCTCAACCACAGTTGAGAGAACCAAAGAGGCCCACTGCCAATGGGAGATGCACCATTCTTACATTGAAATTGAAGAGAAGTCATGCCTCTATAAAGGGCAGTCAAAAAGAAGGAACACAAATTCAAAAGCCTACCACGCGGCAATTCCTGCGCTATGGGTAAGTAGCTCATGGAAGGTTTTGTACTTGGCACGCAAAGAATATATTTACAAAGTCAAATATGAAGGAAGGCCACACGCTCAGTATGGGAAGGTTCAGCGCTTGAGTGATTATAAGAGCTTTGCAGGCTTGAATAGGACTCAGTAAGTTTCTTATCAAATTTCGAGGCAACACTGGAAATCAAAATAGCAGGAAAAATAGTATCGCCCAAAGGTGGAAGATTTACTAGGGCCCCAACATCCCTTAAAGTAATAGACATGGGACCAAGAGGGAAAACAAAGGTATTATATTCAGAAGACCAAAAACTTAAAGCAATGGGAAAAATCACTGGGTCAAAAATTAGGGGTTGAAGAGCGATTTCTAATAAATCATAAACCCTAGCACGATCAAAAATTGCCTTGGTAGGACCATGACCCACAAGACGAGCATGCCATCTATGGAAAATAACATCAGATTTAGGCCAAGCGCGAATACCTTTTTCGCGAATTAGCCTCAACGGCAAAGAGTTCAGGAACGGAGGGCCTTGAGTGCAAGGGAACAACTGGCCCACCGCCACTTGTTCGACGGCTTCGACGTTATTGAATGATGGACCCAAATAGAACTCATTGAGTTCGGCATTAGCTGGTGCAAGGAAGTTCGGATTTATATATGGCCGAATAAGGATTTTTTGGAAATCTTTGAAGCTAAAAGAGTCATCAGATTGGGTTTGTGGAGCCGCCATTGGAAAGAAAATACAGTTTTGACAAGGTTTGCCTAGGAAATGTAGCAGAGAAGCAAGAAGATGAACAGTAAAATAGCGAGGAAGAAGCACGAAATATAGACGTGATCGAGTGGTGCAATGAAATGGCATATCCTTTTGGTTTATAAAGGTTTGTAACGTTGCACTTTTTCAGATTGTAGAAGGAAATAATGATTGAAATTCTTCGAAATTTCAAATATTGCTGGAAAATACAAAGTGAATATGGCAAAGATTAATGATTAGTATTAATTCTGCCATATTGGGGTAATTGTTGATACACTAAAAGTGCAGCCCAAATCAAATAGCCCAAAGAGTGAAGCTCAATTGGGAATCCAGGATAAAGGTCCAAACAGGATTATTGATGAATGCGGTGGAAGCCCACGAACACGGTAACATCATCGCCCAAGCTTGCAAGACGCCCAGAATCTGAGCAAATAGCATACCTTACGGTCGCCCAGAGCGATGACCACATTCTCGCCCAAACCTTCAAATCGCCCAGGATCTTAGCAAACATAAAACATTATAATTATTGAAGCAGTTATTGAGTGGTCTTATCACATTCCACGAATCAAGGAGCCCAGTTGAAGGCGGTTGAACGATAAAGAGTAATGACGACAGTTAGGGACAGCAGTTCCCCTACAAGTTAGCCACTATAAAGAAAGTGGGTAGTATACAGCAATCAAGTAGTTTCCAAGCGGTTGTCACGAAGAAATCATCAAAGAAATATAAAAGGAAGAGAAGACATAGAGAAGAGGACCTCGAATCAAACACTCTCAAACAGAGAATATGTAATTTCAATTTCTTAGTTTAAACTTAAACATTTCTTTCAGTACTCGTGTGCTTGCGCCCCTTAGAGGCATTCTGTTTAGTTCTAATTGTAAAACATCGCCAATAAAATGCCCATTTTTGGGACTTTGTCTCAAGAGGTTTGTTCCTGATACAATCGTCTGATCCCCTTTTAATTGTTAGCGACTACCCCGCGAAACAGTAGGATTAAATTAGTTGAATTTGTGAATAGAATAGTGGGACGGCAAGTCAGCAACAAAAGGCCAAATGCTTGAAGGTAGTAGTTTATGCGTGTAAGAATCAATAAGTGTGCATCAAAATATTCATGTTTTGTGAATATGTTAACTATTATTGATTGTGATCAAATTTGTCTTAACAGTGACCGATTGTGATCGATTGTAATCAAATATGTCTTCATTACGAGAGTCTATGATCAAGTCCATTTTAATTTAGACTATTTTGTGTTTATTTCACCTAATATATGAGATTTCGACCAAATAAAAAATTCTAGTACGTCACGAATATTTGTCGGTCGCAAATTATCAATTTAATAAGTCACATAGTATTTTTCGATCAAAAATCACAAATTTTATGTCGCAATTTCTTTAGGTCACAAATTATATAGTAACAACTCATGTATTATTTTCAAGTCACAAATTGCAAATCTTATAGGTCATAATCTATTTCACGTTGACAAATTATAAAATTAATTGGTTACAAGTTATTTCTCAATAAAAAATTATCAAATTAATTGTCACAACTTAACAAATTTCGAGTTATGATTACAAATTTAGTCTTAGTCTCACATTTTTTCAAATCACATGTCATTTATTGGTCATAATTATCAATTTTATTGGTCACATATTATTTATTGGTCACAATCGACCAAATAATTTGGGACTACCACCACTGTTCGCCACACTCTATTGTTCAATATTGTTTCCTCTGATCAAAAACAACTATTTGTTACAATAATGACTATACAATACAAACCATTCACATTCCAACGACGATCATAAAAATATGATTGGTCGTAAAAAATTTCAATAACTTGTAAGGAGTAGTTTATATTCATCAATTTGAAGGAATTATGGCAGCAATTTTGTCTTTTTTCAATAAGATAACACTTATTGCCTTCGTCATGTGCAAAAATATGCCTGATGAGTGCTCCACACTCATTATATTTATACCACTTAATTCATTATTTTGTTACCCTTGAGAATATTTAAGAGCGCTTTAATGTGTGTTTTGATATTGTGATATAGGTTGATGAAATTAAAAGAAATAAGCAAAAATTGGCGAATTTGGAGAAAATGGCCAAATTGTAAGAGACCCAAAGTTCGGGGACTAAAGTGCAAATATTCAAAAGTTGTGTTGAACCTCGCGATGAATATCCGAGAGTGTTAGGAGTCAATAAGATGAAGAAAGATATCAAGGGGATCAAATTTAGGCAAAATATGATCACAAATCAATTTCTAACCGAAAAGTTGTGCTCCGTAATTTCAGCCTCACATTGAGACTTATTTTTGACATAGCAAATGGTAGAATTGGAGAATAGAAATTGAATCAAAGTTGTAGCCCTTTGAGTTAGATTTCTAACACGCTTTGAATTACCTTAATTGGACATCGGACGAGAAAGTATGCTAAAAATATTGAAGGACGCACAGAAGAAATTTTCCACCCGAACCGGGTGCCACACCGCCCATGAATCTAAATTTGACAGTAAGGGCAGCGCCGTAGTGCCCATATTGGGCGTCGAGACACCGCCTATGCGGGGAAACGTATTCTGATATTTTTGGATTCCTTTCTTGGCCCAATTCAACCCTAATTTGTCCAAAACTCCAACAATATTATAAATACAATATCAAAACCCTATTTTGGGGGAGAAGGGAAGGGACCAAACACAAGAATTGAAGGGGACAAGATTGAAGAATTCAACCACACAATTTGAAGGAGACAAACACTGAAGACACCAAAAGGAATGAAGAACAACATCAAGGAAGAAGATCAAAAATCTACCCAAAAGGCTAGTTTTTTCTATCATTTTCCTTATGCAGTTTGTTATAATTTGTATAATTTTCATTTATTACATCACGAACTAAACAAATCATCTAGGGGTTTGATGTAGCCAAATCGAGATTATGGTTGGATGATTTTATAATTATTTTTTTATTTATCCGCATATATTTAATTGTGTCCTGATTTTAATGCTTTCAATTACTTGATCAAAAATTGAATGAATAGTTGCTAGTCAATTCCGGCACTCGAGAGAGTGGAATTTACGCATGATCATAAGATTGACACAACATAGGTTTTATGGGTTTCGAGAGAAAGTGTAAAATCTGTGAAGCTTACTCCATAAAAGAATCGGGACTTTTATAAATTCTTGATTTTCAATTTGAAATAGAGATATTGGAATTGGAATCTAGGATTATTTTCTAACCGGCACTCGAGAGAGGGGAGAGGAATATATTAGGATTCTCGCTTTTAAATATGGGAAAATTAAATGGAATAATTGGAAATCATTAAATCATAATTGAGAGTAAGGTGAAATCAATCCCTAGGCCTTCTCATATTGATAATTTGCATTCATCAACTTTGTCACAACGAATCAAATTACATTAGTTTAACACAATCATTCAATCATACGTTCATCTGAATAAAATAGGAATTACACAATTATAGTACTTAGTAAAAAACTAAATTACAATCCTTGTGGCTTCGACACTCTTACTTCAATACTTAGTAAAAAAAACTAAATTATAATCCTTGTGGTTTCGACACTCTTACTTCAATACTATATTATAAAACTTGACACCGTACACTTACGGTATAATTTCACGTTGTGGAAAACGCGTGGCACCTGCATCCCCTACTGCAGGTACATCCGTCCAGCCGTAATACATTGCCTGCATTACCCGAATTCCCCAACCGCAACTTGGGCGTATCAGCCGCGACCATGGGAGATGTAAGTCACTGCCCCACAAATTTGGTGACGCCCTCATCGCCATGTACCGTCAAAGCTTAAACCTTATTTGTCATAAGTCTATCTCATGTTCCCACTTTGTGTCATGACGCTCCCATGTCATGACAAGCCTCAAGTCATCACCTCGTGGTCCGTGACAACTAGCTCCATTCCAATCGTCCTGGTAATAAACACGAATAAAAAGACAAACCAAAATTCTACTAAGATGAAACGAAAACATAGGTAAATTACGAATAACCCCAAATTTCCCCATATCAACTAATTAAGCGTTTTACGTGACTACTAAAAACCTCCTAGAACCTTGCTCCTAGACCAGATCCATCACGAAAAGGTCTACTCGGAATTTTCCAAAATGCTACCTAAATCGAAAATCCATACCGCCTCCACCAACACCGATGACTGCCACGCGTTTTATATAATGTGATTTTATACCGCAAACGCACGGTGTCAAGTTTTGTAGTACGTATTCTCGACATAATTCTCAATCCCTATAGATATTTCCATCAACTATTTCCCGAATTCATAGGCAAGAATCCTAAATTAATTCTATTTCCCCCTCTCGAGCGTCAAATAGAACCTATCTCTATATTTTAACCCCAATATCTCTATTCCGAATTAAATATATAAAGATTATCACGCACTTGGTTCTTGTTTTACCCTCAAAGATTCGTACTTTCTCTCGAAATCTACAAATCTAGGTTATATTGTTCTTAGATCACGCCTAAATTTCCCTCTCTTGAGCGTTAAATTTAGAGCATCAATTCATTCAATTGGTGATCAAGCAACTGAAAGCATTAAGCAAGAACAATACAAATCAATTCTGGAAAATTAAATGAAAACACTATAAAGAAATTAAATCATGTCTCAAATAGGTTACATCAAACCCTAGATTTAATAGTTTAGTTCATGATTGAGAAGAAAAGTACAATAAAATACAAATTAAATCGCATGGAGAAGAGAAAGATAAGAAAAACTCAGTTTGCTGCTTGATTCCTTCTCCAAATTCGGTGATTCTTCTCTCAATTCGTGTATCTCTTTGCCTCTACTTCTTCAGCCATCCAACCCCTTCAATTAGGTCTATAAATATGTATTTGTGGTCCCCTTAATTTGCATTATGAGTTGGAGTTGGGCCGGGTCGAAAATATTTCCAAAAATTGCTTTTTTCCTTTCTCGACATGCGGTGCCTGGGCGCTACAAAAGTGGCACCTAGGCGCTGAGTTTCTGTATCGTTTCAGCTTGTGCAGTGCCTGGGCGCTGTAACTGTACCCCCCCCCCTTTTTCTTTCCCTCTTGCTTTAGTTGGTTTTCTTCCTTCTTTCTTCTATCGTCTTTCACGTGCATCTCGATGCTTCTTCTTGTCCATTCACCTCTATGTAAATTTGACTCTTTTCCACCCTTCAAACTCACCATTTCACCAAATTGGTTCACCTATAAAACAATACAAATACCCGCATCAAAACGTTCTAAATTTCTCAAAAACAACCAAATATTTCAAGTTTAAGAGGCATTAAATCAATGAGTGAAATCCACTCATCAATGACACTACCTCCAAATCTTAAAGGTCCTCCTCACCAGGCACAACGCTGTTGTGGAGCTACAACAATGCATATCTGTCACTACAAGGCAGCGGCGTGATTGCCACAACAGCGGTGTTATCACCCATGTTGTGCTCCTTTCTGATGGTTGAGAGAGAGAGAGAGAGAAGTGAGAAATTGTTTAGGGTTTGAGGGTGCAGATGGGGTGGGTAAATGGATTAATTTAATTTTATAATATTATTTATTAATATTAAAAATTTGAGTTAACAGCTGAATCTTGAAAATATTTTGACCAGATTGCTAGGCTTGAAATGTAATTATTATAGTGTAGTAGTGTTATTGTTTCCCCAAATTTATGTAGAAAAAAAATATAAAAAATTTGGCTTATTTTAAGATAAATAAATTAAAAAAAAAAGAGATTCGATTCTTATTTGGTTATTCGGTTCTTGGTTTAGAACCGAGAATTGAACCAAACCAAACCCGTCGATTATCGATTTAGATACGCGTTCAGGTATTTAACGTAAGAAGTACAGCTTGGTTCTGTTTGGTTCGAGTCCGATTCGAAAGTTTTATCCAACCCTAATTGAATTTACGCAAAGTAGAACTATCTTTCCATTTTCACTTTTCAATTTCCCTTTCGCCAAATAGCACTATTTTAGAGTTAGAAAAGTATTTATAAGTGGCTTAAATTATAAATGGGTAATTGGTATAAAATATTTTTATTCTTTTCATTTGCACAAATTCTCTCTAACCTTTTTATTTTAATGCAATATATACTTAGATCGAGCTACCATTGTGTAAAATATCAATGTCATCTAATTCTTTCTTCCATTAAAGCTTTGTAAATTACTCGCTTTATAATAAGAGTGAATTAAGCAGCTGACTGTCTTGCCTAGACGTGCCTTATTATATTTTCCCCTTTTTTAAAAAATCTTTTATTTGATTTTAGGTTATCAACTTTTTTTAAAAAAATTTCTTAAAAGGCTTTTATTTAACTATTTCCAAATTTTTAATGACTTTATTTGTTAAAAATGACTTTTCAATAAAGATTTAGATAAAAATTAAGTTACGGTGCTATCCATATTATATAATTATGATTCTGAAACTTATCTTTTGTTGAAAATTTCGAAAGTATAAATGAAGTTTTATAAATCTATTAATTAGGACTTGTCTAATTGAAACTTGAAACTGTGAAAAATGGTCTAACTTTTAAATTTCAAAATTTTAAAAATTTCATAGTTGACTAATTTTAATTTTAGATGTTTGATATGTATTATTTTAATTATTAAATTATTTTTCGAATGATTAAGTATTTAAAAAATAAGTAACTCATTTTTACGCCTAGGCTCGTAAAGCGTGAAACTTGACATCCATGTTTAGTCACGCTATAATCTTTTAAAACATTTCATTAAATAAACAAAAGAAAAAGAAAAGAAAAGAAATGAGAAAAATAATTGCAAAAAATGGCCCCAATTTTTTATAAAAGTACAAACAAGTCCAATTAAAACAATTTTAAAAAATAGAATAAATCAATTTCTTCTCCAACCAACCTCACCCATCTTTGTCCAACCCTTTTCACGACCACGCCTTCTTATCCCCCTTCCCCATAAATTTAAGACTTAATGTGTATCTACCTTAAAATTTTAGACAAAAGCATTATTTAAAGGAATACGTGAATGAGAAAGAGAAAAAAATATGTAGAGAGAAAAAAAAAATTTCGATGAAAATGAAATAGTAGTTGAACTTTCGGAGAATAAAAAATAGCTAAAAAATTGGTTTATAAGGTGTTTGTTGACACATAAAAGTTCAGCCCAAATCGAATAGCCTAAGGAATGAAGCCCAATTGGAGGATCCCCAAATCAGATAACCCAAAGAATGGCCTAATCAGGCAATGCTGGATAAAGGCCCAAATAGGGAAGCCCATGAACGCCGTAATACAATCGTCCAAGGTTACAAGTCGCCCAAGATTTGAGCGAATGGATTGCCATGCAGTCGCCCAGAACTGTGACCATGTTCTCGCCCAAACCTTCGAGTCGTCCAGGATCTTAGCAAACATAAGATGTTATGGTTACCCAAAGGTGAAGTTAATGAAACAGTTATTGAGTAGCCCTATCACGTTCCACGATTCAAGGAATTCAATTGAAAACGGTTGAACGACAAAAAGTAATGACAGCAGTTAGAGAAGGCAGTTCCATGACAAGTTGACCACTATAAAGAAAGTGGGCAGTTATAGAGCGATCAAACAGTTTTTAAGCGGTTGATCATGACGAGATCATCCAGGGAGTATAAAAGGAAGAAAAGACATGGAGCAAAAGGACACCGAATCAAACACTCTCAAACAGAGAATATGTAACTTTAAATTTCTTAGTTTAGATTTAAACACTTCTTTTCAGTAACTCATGTACTTATGCCCCTTGGAGGCATTCTGTTTTATTTTCCAATTGTCAAGTCATCGCCAATAAAAACACCCCTTTTTGGGACTTTGTCTCAAGAGGTTTGTCCCTTACACGATCGTCTGATCCCTTTTTAATTGTTAGCGACTAACCCACGCGAAACAATTTGGCACGCCCAGTGGGACAGTGGTGTTTGGTGTTGAAAATACAAAAGGTGAAACAATATGCCTCAGAGATCCAATAAGGAGGCAGCAAGTCAGGGAGGAGTCCAATCTATGATCGAGCGATATGAGGAGCAGCATAGCTCTCCACGAACAGATGGAGAGAATCAGAGCAGTAATAGTCGTAACGAATCAATGGCAGGGTTGAGTCCTCGAACTATGCGTGCACTATTTGGAGAACTCACACAAGATGTCATTGAACAGGTAAATCTTCGAAATATTCATAATATGAAAAGATTTACCCAGAACGGGAATACACGTTATGACAACATGGCCAAATAACTGAATACTTTGAACGAAATAATGAATAAGTTAGTAGGCCAAATTTGTCAACCAGTTATGCCTCTTGCAAACCACTTTCAAACTAGGACAATTGTGGGACATAATCCCACAGTCCTAAATCAAAATCAAGGGGTAGAACCACCTTTCGGTCCCTCTACTTCAAACCAGGGGGATGATGTAGTGCCAAATCAGAATAATGGTAGTGGTACACCTAACTTGGGGGGTTAATCCAAATGTAAGAGACAATGTCCTAAATAATGGGCAGAATACCCCACATGTTAATGAGGGAATAAATGTACAGACTAATGGTAACAATGGCCCAAATCATGGTAACTTTGTTGCCAATCAAGGACCAAACATCAGGCCTCAAACAAATCAACCGGTTAACCAACCTGTAGGAATTCCATATGACCCCAACATCATGTTAAGGAATCAGATTATGGAAATCGTACAGGATCAGATGGCTTTTGGGGTACGTCCTGTCATTAAGCCGACTTACACAAAGTATATCTAATTGGGTAGACCAAGCATATCCATGGCCTAGAGGGTATAAAGTGCCAGAATTCTCGCTGTTTACCAGTTTAGGGGAGGTGTCTACTCTAGAACACATAGGGCGATTCACACTGCAAAGTGGAGACGGAACTGATTACCATAAAATGAAGATTTTTCCTAGTTCATTAACAGGAGTAGCTTTCTCCTGGTTTATCAATTTGCCAGGGAACTCTGTTCAAACATGGCAACAATTGAACAGTTATTTCACGCTCAGTTTTATAAGACCGAGTCAGAAGTTACTTTGGCTGATTTGATGAATCTACGTCAAATGCCAAACGAATGGGCAGAAGGTTTCCTCCAAAGGTTCAAGACAACAAGAAGTAAATGTTTTGTACCTTTGCCCGAAAAAGAGTTTGTCAAAATTGCTCAAGGTTGTTTAAGATTTAATTTGAAAAAGAAATTTCAAGACAAGAAATTTCCTGACCTTTTCCAATTGAGCGCGAACGTGATTAGGTATGAACGATTGATAAGAGAAGAAGAGCAAATAAAAAATTCTAGCAAGGGGACTTATTATAGAGACCCAAATTTTGATATTTATACCATCAATAACGAGTCATATGATCAGACCGAAATGTGTTTGGCCGAATTAGTCAAAGGAGACACGTATACTTGTCCTATAATGGCTAAGCTTAGACTATCGGACAAGGATGAGCCTATGAAAGATGAAAACATAAAAGCTAGAATGTTCTCGTCCGATGTAACCAAAGCTGACCTTATATTTGATAAATTATATAAGGATAAGCAGATAAAGCTGAGCGATAAGCATAAATTGCCAAGCCCTGAACAAATTAAGGGTAAAAAATATTGTAAATGGCATAATGCATGGTCACATTTGACTAACAATTGCTTGGTTTTTCACCATGTGTTACAGGATTCCATTGAATCAGGACGAATTACATTCGATGATAAGAAGAAGATGGCAGTAGATAAAAATCCTTTTCCACAGCCACTTGGAGTGAATATGGTCACGTCTGGTTTCAAAAACAAGTTACCAAAATTCAAGTTGGTTATAGATGATGGAGAAGAAGACCCTGGACCACATCCCAATGTCTTTGAGCGTATTAAATGGAATGAGCCAAAAAAGGATAAAGACGTCTTGTGTGCAAGATGTAAAGGAGAAGTGAGTGGGAATACGGAGAAACCAGGGATATGGTAGCATCCTCATCGCCATACTTTCTTCCCAAACGCTCAGTCCAGTAGAGGGCGAGGTACATCGTTCTTTAAGGGACCGCCTTTTGAGAAGCAGTTCAGGCCAGTAAATAATGGGAGAACATTCAGGCCGCAACCTCGCCAACCAAATGTATGGCATTCGTTCCAGTATAATGCAGGAAAGGCGATACCCTTCAATGAGATTACTAGAACCCAATAAAGGCGTTTCCAATGAAATTATGGACGAATGATGCGGCAACAACAGAGAGTGCCAAGTCCTAAGGTGGCTAAACTACTCGAGGTAGCCAATCAAAATGTTCTCAAAGACAGTGAAGAGACTGGTACAGATGAATCAATGAAAGAGTTGCCAGAAACTTCTTCTGGGAGATCGAAGTTTGAACGAGACAGAAGGGATGGAGAAGATCCAGATCAGTCCCCTACTATTCAGTTCAGTACGTTACCTCCTGTCTTGGCTAATAAATATTTACTAGCCAATGAGTTCAAGAATAAAGAGAAAGAGGAAGAAGAAAGAGAGGAAAACGAAGGAGAAGCATGCATGCTGGAATATGAAGAAGGCCAGACTTCTAGAGAGGCCTACAATGGTGAGGAAGATGATGGTATGACAGACATTGAAGAGAAAATTGATCTGGAAGCAGAAAGAAGAAGGAGAGGAGTATCGTACAATACTCTATCGAAGCAACTACATCGAGAGGGAGTTTGTGAAGTAGACTTATTGGGAGAACCATTTGGGCGTTCTTTCGATTTTTACGTGCTGTACGGGATGCCCAAAAGGAAGAAGAGAGTGCCTCGCCTTGAAAAGTATGGATCACCTCCAAGAATAATGCCTCCTCCCACAGGTTGGGTAACTGAAGATGAAGCATTAGAAAACAATAAAAAGGAAATTTGGGAGATAGAGGCTCAGTGCGATATGCTGTACATTGACTTATCACAAAAGGATAACTCGACAGAGGACAAGCAGGAGATAGAAATAGAGGTTGTCGAAAAGGTTATTTTTAAGCGGTCAGCCATGAAATTGACTAAACACTTGAGGCCATTGTACGTTAAAGCTCTAGTTAACGGCATACCTGTGGCAAAAGTGCTTGTTGATAATGGAGCAACTATAAACACCATTCCATCTAAAATGATGAGGAAATTTGCAAAGACAGAAGGGGATATGATTCCAACAGAAGTCATCCTTACAAGTTTCAATAGAGGAGCAACTGCGCTAAAGGAGTTATGCCATTAAACATAACTATAGGGACAACTACTAGGACCACAGTCTTCTTTGTAATAGATGGTCCTACTAGTTACAATGTGTTACTAGGAAGAGATTGGATACACGGAAGTCACTGTATACCCTCATCACTCCATCAATGCCTGGTTTTTTGGAATAACAAGAGTGAAGCAGAGGTGGTGCGGGTCGATCATAGGCCGTTTGTCGCAGAAGCAAACTCGGTGGAAGGGTTCATGTACGAAGGAAACTATGGACCTGTCAGGGTAGTCCCAGATGGGGAAGAAACTCAGATTGTCGCGCAGAGTGAAGAGCCATTTTCAGTGGACACACTCACTGAAATGTTCAGTCAGATGATGCCAAATATAATGACCCTAGAAGAGCCAGTAATTGGCAAAAGAATAATCAAGGAGTCTTGAATGAGTTCTAAGTAACAAAAGCAAATGACCGATATTCAGGCCTTCAAAGCCTAATTAATGGCTTTCAATAAAGAATGCAAAGACAAGACAAAAGAAAAGGCAGCCCTGAAAGCATTGAAAGACAAATTAGCAATATTCGAATTGGAACAAAGTATTGGTCGAGAAGTCAACAATGTGGATTGTTTAGAAGAAGAAGTGCTTACAAGGGAGCTGGA
>NW_019264047.1:159189-161589 GCF_002742605.1 Olea europaea var. sylvestris | reverse complement strand
CTCCCTTTGGATAGCAAAGATCCAAAGTATGGCAAATGGTCGCCCAATTGGGAAGGACCATATAAAGTAAATAATGTGTTGCCTAATGGAGCCTATCATTTGGAAGATTTAGATGGCACTAAGCACATGAGGTTCATTAATGGCAAATATTTAAAAAAATATGTTCCTTCCTTATGGGAAAGTGAATAAATAAAAGCGTAATCAAATCGCATTGAACGATCGTAGAGTAAAAAAGGCCAGAGTGAAATACGTTCAAAATAAATTCCTTTATTATCAAACGTTCATTACAAAGTTGCAAAATACAAAATAATAAATGCTTTACAAGTTACAATTAAGAGTAAACTAATCTCCCGATCAACTGTCGAGTAAGAGGGTGAACTGGCCTTGATTGTCATCCTGATCGCACTGCTGCAAAGGCAAGCAGAGAGGTCGAGAAGCACCCCCAGCAAGCAGAAGAGAAGAGAAGTACCTTCGCATCGCCTTCCTAAATGCATCGCTACAATGACGGACAAGGAGACTGAGAAGCACTCTCAGCATGCAAGGTGGCCTGCAAGCACCCCAAAAATTATCTTCCATCATCGAACTCCTTGTAGGAACGAAGACGATGGGAAAAACTTTGCTGTTGGTCGAAGAATATTTCCTGTATCTCCCATACCAAAGGTAACATCAAGAAAGATGACAAAATAGGCGGATCACATGATCCATTTCCATGGAAAACGAAGGTTTTGGATTAACTGTCAAAATGCCAAACAATGGCAGCAAATTGGTTTTCTGAAGAAGAAAATGGAAATGAAGATGGAAAGTGTGAAGTATACGTGCATTTATAGGGGGTGAAGGTGAAAAGACAGAATATGAACAGCCACATTCGTGCCTAGCAAATGGAATCAAGCGGCCCAAAGTCTTGGAAAAAGAGGCAGAAATATCAAGAGAAAATGTGCAAATAATTTTAGTATAAAGCAGTTAAATGCTTGAGCGATTGACGATTAAAAGACAAACGTCAATAAATACACAAGAAGCTAAAATAATTATTCATTAACAATGATGGCTGCTGTTATGATCAAAATTAGCAATGAATATCAGTACAAGGTTACAAAGGGAAAGTCAATACCAAATTACAAAAAGAAAAAGTTAAGGCATTATATGTCTTAATTACAATTCGTCCCATACCAAACGAATTCTTTCCCTAAGTCTCCCCCAGTCCTCTCTTTGCCGAGAAGAAGTGATATTCAATTCAGCCACAACATCATCATCAACTTCCAGCTTCTTGTACTGCTCGACCAAATACTTGGTTCGCTCAATTCCTTGGGAGGCATTGCATTTTTTGGCAGCCATTCTCGCCTTACAGTCGACAATCTTTGCTTGAAGCTCCTTCATCTGTGCAACCAAATTGGTTATCAAAGAGTCTTCAATCATGACTTCAGAAGAGATTTCTTTCAATTCGTCCTCAGCTTTGTTGATCTCCAGAAGCAAAGATTCTCTTTCAGATACAGCGCGAAGATATTGAGTACTTTTGGCCTTCAGTTCAACATTTTTAGCTAGCAAGGAGAGGACCTCGAAATGGACAACCTTCAACGTTGCTTTAAAATCAGCAGAAAGATTAAGCGACAGAAGTGTCAGTGTTTGCTCCAATTTCGCATTCAAATGCTCAAACTTATCCTTATGCTTGGCAGCACTAGCCTTACCGATGTCCATATCCATGAAGGACACATACCCAAATATCGACTGCTTGAGGAACTTCATATCTTCCTCTGAAGAAGCAGAAGGACGACTGGCTGAAGCAGGGCAAGATGTCTTGACTTGCCCCCAGGAAGTGAACAAGTCTTGGATGGAACGCACAATTTTATCAACATCCTGCAAAGAAAGTTACCAACATTGAAGGTTTTCACTACACTAAACAAAGTGAAAGTAAAGGTGAAGCAAAGATTACCTCATCAGCAATCTTGGAAGGTGGCATATCCCCAGCCAAATCTATCACCTATGGCTCCACCATTCATGAGGACTTCTCCTTGTCTAAGCGAAAAGAACTTGCCGCAACGGGCAAACTCATGGGAGCATCTGTAGAACTCAAAAAGCAACAAATCAAAAACCAATAGCACAAGCAAAGGTGAAGCATCAAAAAATGAATTACCTTCTACTTCTAGTTTTGGGAGGTCAACGCCCTGGGAAGAAAGTGGCTCATCCATTGGTTGTGATGAAAATTCTGGGACTGAAGATTTCTCTTTAAGTGTAGTCCCTTCATCAGCTGGTTTGGATGAAGCAGCCTCAAGAGAAAATGATGGAGTAGGAGCTACCAACACCAAAGCCTTCAAAGGAGAGACTGAACTTTTCTGAGAAATCCAAATAAATCATCAGCACATAGAAAAGTTTCAAGTATGGAAAGGTATGCTTGTGAGTAAACCA
>NW_019264047.1:155642-158434 GCF_002742605.1 Olea europaea var. sylvestris | reverse complement strand
CTGGAAAAAAATGGAGCACCAAGCGATGGAAAATAGGCTCTCAACCACATTTGAGTTAACCAAAGAGGCCCACTGCCAATGGGAGATGCATCATTCTTCAATTGGGATTGAAGAGAAACCATGCCTCTATAGAGGGCAGCTAAAAAGAAGGAACACAAATTTAGAGGCCTACCACGCGCCAATTCGTGCGCTATGCTTAAATAGCTCATGGAGGGCTTCATGCTTAGCACACACAAAATGTATTTACAAAGCAACCTGAAGAAAGGCCACACGCTCAGCATGGGAAGACTCAGCGCTCGAGTGGTTATGACAGGTTTGCAGGCTTGAATGAGACTCGGTGAGTTTTTTATCAAATTTTGGGGTGACACCAAAAATCAAAATACCAGGAAAAATGGTATCGCCCAAAGGTGGCAGATTTACTAGGGCCCCAACATCCCTTAAGGTAATGGACATGGGACCAAGAGGGAAAACAAAAGTATTATACTCAGAAGACCAAAAACTTAAAGCAATTGGAAAAAGTGTTGGGTCAAAAATAAGGGGTTGAAGAGAGATTTCTAACAAATCAAAAATTCTAGCACTATCAAAAATTGCCTTAGTAGGACCATGGTCCACAAGGCGAGCATGCCATCTACAGAAAACGATATCAGATTTAGGCCTAGTGCAAATACCTCTTTCGCGAAGCGGCCTCAGCGGCAAAGAGTTTAGAAACGGAGGGCCCTGAGTACAAGGGAACAGCTGACCGACCGTCGCTTGTTCGATGGCTTCGACGTTGTTAAATGAAGGACCTAGATAGAACTCATTGAGTTCAACATTGGCTGGTGCAAGGAAATTCGGAATTATATATGGCTGAGTGAGGAGTTTCTGGAAGTCTTCGAAACTGAAGGAGTCACCAAACTGGGATTGTGAAGCAGCCATTAGGAACGAAATAGAGTTTGTCGAACTTACGTAGTAGAGAAGCAAGAAGATGAATAGTAATATTGCGAGAGAGAAGCGCGAAACAATGAGGCGTGATTTAGTAGTGCAATGAAATGGTGTGTATTTGGGGGTTATAAGAGTTTGCAAACGTCGCACCTTTTCAGGCTATGAAAGAAAACAATAATTGAAATTCTTGGGAATTTCGAATGTTGCTGGAAAACACAAAAATTAATAATTGGTATTAATTCTGCCATATTGGGGGGTAATTGTTGACACACAAAAGTTCAGTCCAAATCAAATAGCCCAAGAAATGAAGCCTAATTGGAGGATCCCCAAATCAGATAACCCAAAGAACGGCCTAATCAGGCAATGCTGGATAAAGGCCCAAATAGGGAAGCCCATGAACGCCTTAATACCATCGTCCAAGGTTACAAGTCGCCCAAGATTTGAGCGAATGGATTGCCGTGCAGTCGCTCAGAACTGTGACCCTATTCTCGCCCAAACCTTCGAGTCGCCCAAGATCTTAGCAAATATAAGATGTTATGGTTACCCAAAGGTGCGGTTAATAAAGCAGTTATTGAGTAACCCTATCACGTTCCACGATTCAAGGGATTCAATTGAAGACGGTTGAATGACAAAAAGTAATGGCAGTAGTTAGAGAAGGCAGTTCCATGACAAGTTGGCCACTATAAAGAAAGTGGGCAGTTATAGAGCGATCAAACAGTTTTTAAGCGGTTGATCATGAAGAGATCATCCAGGGAGTATAAAAGGAAGAAAAGACGTGGAGCTAAGGGACACCGAATCAAACACTCTCAAACAGAGAATATGTAACTTTAAATTTTTTAGTTTAGATTTAAACACTTCTTTTCAGTAACTCGTGTGCTTGCGTCCCTTGGAGGCATTCTGTTTTATTTTCCAATTGTAAAGTTATCGCCAATAAAAACACCCATTTTTGGGACTTTGTCTCAAGAGGTTTGTTCCTTACACGATCGTCCGATCCCTTTTTAATTGTTAGCGACTAACCCACGCGAAACAGTGTTACATAATATAATACTAAGATTTTGATTTCTTATTTTTTATTATGGGGATTTTGGTTTGTTCAACTATTTTAATTGGCAGTTATGTAAATTTTTTTTTGCAGAAGTGTTTTTTGTCACCATATTGTAAAATATATAATGTGTGTCGATTTAGAAAATATAGAATGTAAATTAAAATACACACCCCTCCAAATTTGTTCTTCAATCAAACACCTCATTTTAAGGTTCATTTCACAATACTCATTAATTTCTCGCTCAAGTTGGTTGAATTTAACCAAGGAAAGCAACTCTCTCGATACATGATAATTCTTTCTATATTTGAATGTTTCAATCTCTAATCTTCAGGGCTAATAAACCTCAATAGAATCCTAGATTCTCAAATTTTAAGTGTTCATGGCTTAATCAGCAAGTAATGCTTCTATTGATTCAGAGACTTGCTTTTATAATATTTGCTCACAAATACAAGAAAACACGTATACCATATTCATCTCACATGAAGGTAGTTGTTTTACTCAAAATACTGCCGCTTCCTACCGATTTTTCTATCTACTCTAAAGTAGATAGCACCGCTCAATATCGATTTTTGATTTGTCATAATTAGTTATGCATGCCCTTTTTTCCTACACTTTATCTCATCTTCCTAGACTAGCATAATACATTTTATTGGGACGAGCAGTTAAATCAAATCCCTATACGATTACTAGCATGGGGCATTTTTAAGAATCTCCAATTTTAAGTGTACGAGTTGAAAAGTGTCCATTTATTTGAATTTAGTACCAACTTGTCTATTATATCCTTAATGAAAAATTACATTTTGAAATGATATTCTCCACATTTTAA
>NW_019264047.1:129137-154506 GCF_002742605.1 Olea europaea var. sylvestris | reverse complement strand
TGGTGCCTTAATTATCAATCTCACCATGTTCCTATTATTGGCCTGAAAACGTGGGTGTTGTCGTGCTGTGCATTAAACTCCACAGCGATGTTACCAGGAAAAGCCACTTTCAGAAAAAATTTCCATCATAATGCAAGAATTGAGTTATCCTGCTGCCAGGAGAAATGAGCTGAGAGACAAGGTATGTCTGACGACATGAAGATGGTCATTTTCAAATAACGATGTTATGACACAAAATATATTCAACTTTGAAATTCACACATATCTTTAGCGAAGAATCTAGTAAATTTCTAAGATGATCGAAGCTCAAGCAACCCATAGACTATCAGCCTCTTTGATTTTAGAGAGGTTAGCTTGTTGGTTACTCTTGAGATAAAAAGCTATTCATTTTTCTTAGTTTGGCAATACTAGAGAGAATAAAATTGTGGGGTAGGAAAAAAAAATGAAAAGAAAGAAAAAGACTAGAAAAACATAAAGATTGGTTAATTACCTAATTGGTCACTAAACTTTGTGTAAGGTTTTCAGGGGGAAAGTGATTGATGGGATTATATTTTGCAAAGTTCAGTGACTAACGGGAAAACTTTAGAAATTCTCAGTGATGGATGGAATTATATTTCAGTGACCAAATTAGGTAATTATTCCATAAAACAGATGGTGGAGAAAGTGGAACACTAGAAATCAACATTAGATACCAAAAGCTACATCAGTATGTGAGTTGCCGCTTGATCAACTAGGCCTCAACACCTTCCCCACCCAACACACAACCACATGCAAAAACAAATCAAAACTAAACGAAAAATTTTTAAAATAGTAAAAAATTTGTGGAAAGATCAGTCGTAGATTTAAGACTGATGTATTCCATCTTAGGGCTGTAAAACTACAGTTTAGTTCACACATTTTCAAATGGAAACTACCGCAGTCAACAATAAAATTGATTCTACTATAAGAGCTTTTTCAAGCATATATTCCAATCCGTACTTCTCTTGGGCAATCAAATATGCTTCAGAAACGAGTTTTGAATGGAAAAACCATCTATCCATAGAGTCTTCTTGCCCCCTACTGGCATAAAAATACAATGGATAAAATTACCTTCGTATCCAGAAGCATCTCTCCAGAGTTATCCGAAGTGAGGCATCCGCCATGAGCTTTTAACCATTCCACACACTCCTCCACTCCATCCACATCCTTCTCATCACTCTCTTCAGTTGTAAGCAAGAGATTAGCAAAACCTAGAATTTGAGCGATATATGACACTGGAACTGTAGGACGGTATGAACGAGACATGCACCTGATGGCAGCATATCGCATCTTTTCAGCATAAAGATCTGCAGTCAGAACTGTATTTGTCATCTACTAGTTCATATGGTGATCGATCAAGTAAATTGATTTGGCAGTTCAAACTATGAAGTAGGTATACCCACCCATAAGATAGCTGTTAAGATTAGGTGCTGTCTTGTATAGTCTGAAAAACATTACATAATTTCCAGAAGTCATGGCTGCACGAACCGAAAGAGCGTGTTTTACTGCTTCATCCTTTTTAGCCTCAGCTGATAATCTGTGGAATATATTGACAGCAGAGAAAGTTTAGCATGTGTATCTGCTCTGCTCAAAGACAAGAACAAAACCGACCTGATAAAAATCCCTCTGGCCACTAACTAATTTAAACACTTCATCAACTATGTGCCACACCCAAATGGAGTCACAAATTATTTCACTATTGTGCCAAGCTCAAATTTAAAGAACAGGAGAACTGGTAATTTGATCGATCATGCAATGAAATAAGCTATCAAATTCCATGCAAATGAGATAGTAGTAACACATCATTATCTGAAACAAACAAAAATGGTTAAGAGTTAATCTTTCCGGTTTTATATAATCATCCATTCTCCCCTTTTGTCCCTTGAATGGATTGGCACAACCTATGATACACCGACACAGACACGTGTCTGACACACAATGTCAGACACACCAAAACAATTTTTCAAAAAAGTACTAAGAGAACACATCTTCGATACGTTGATTAAATTCCTTAAAATTCTTCAATTATAGTTATATAATATAATTTAATTTTATACTAGTTATTAATTTTTCTTGCTAAAATATTTCAAATATAAGTACCTATTTTTATTTAATAATAACTTTTGAGTCAAAAAATAATATTTTTGGTAAAGAAAAAATGATGACCATGATGGAATGTTCGAGAAGTGTCGATATTCGATACGTATCGGACATGAACATACCACTCTAGTCGAAGTCTCAGTGCAACAAAGGGCACAACTGTCAATGTATTCAAAACCTTAATCTAGCCAACAGACTTCACTGTCTAACTGGCAAGTCATTTTAGGAATCTTAAATCAAATTCCTCTATGTAACAAACTGAACTTTGACTTTGACTTTGATTTGGATTTCATTATTTCCTATATATGTTCTATACATGTATTTCGAGTACATAGTTACTTTTCCCCAAGTTTACATTGTACATGACATGAATGTACACAATAAGCTTATACACAAAAGAACAATTCAAGGGTTTCTTGTAACTTGATAAATTGTTCATTACCAGGTGAGTTACAAAAGTTGCTAGAGAATATAGAATGTCGACCTCAATGGGATGACGTGATTTGTCTTTGTCACTGGTTAGTAGAATGAGATTTTGGGTTTGACATGTTAAGAGTGTTATGTCACATAATACATCATACAGGACAATGAAAACACCTTTCCTAAAAATAGTATCTCTAAGATTTGTTTACTCAAAGCTACTATATTATGCATCTGTAATTTAGAGAGACTAATACTCAAATCATAGGAGTAATTCCATAAAGATATCAAATGAGGTCGTGGTCAATATCCTCAATATGTTGGACAATTCGTTTCATAGTTCTAAATATAGACACTACAATAAAAGCATGATTGGTAAGTGATTATAATTAAATTTCTTCTGGTCAAACATATTTTTTATTCTTACATTTCGTACAACCCACAACTAGTCACTTATTATCCACACATTTCGTAGAAACACAACTTATAATAACTTAAGTTTTACTTTAATCACTTCCCAAACATGCAAATCTTGATAAAATAAATTTTACTTTAAACTAATATAAAGGTCCAGATCCTGAAATCCATGTACGTGGTAATTTTAATAAAGAAGTTGCATTAGAATAGGTGATAAAGAGATTTACTACAAATTTGATTTTAACTAGAGACATGTGAGTGGTATAATGCATAATTCAAGGAAGGTTGGGAGGTCTAAGAGGTTCAAAATATTTATTCTTTTCAATATTGGATATTCATCACAAGGGAAAAGACACAATTATTAGTAGGTCAAGGAAAAAAGTAAAAACTGCATTGTTTTAATATAATATGAAACAGAATCTAAGAGCTCGGTCATATTTCTTTAGTGAACAGAATATATTGATTAATACGAAGTTCGTGAATAGCAATGAGATTGTGTGTATTCACGAAATCCTATTGAAATTAGGTTCTTGAGACCCTGGTCAACCTACTAGTAGTGGCATGTTGGTGAAATTTTTTGAAGTCTCTGGTGCAAGTAATTTTGGAATATTCATATAATAAAGTTAAAAATCATAGATATCTGAAATTGGAATAAGATAATCTTATTTGGATTAAGATGAACACACTCTAATTTTGGTTGTAAACCGTGTTTGGCATAAGAAATAAACCATGTTAGGATGAAAGGAGATTCGAGCATGTGCAATAATATCAAAACTAAATCAATTTCCTTTGGCAAAGAAAACCTGCCCAGCCCTCATTTAGGATAGAATTAGAATCGGAAAGAATAATCTCAATCATAATCAAACAATCGAAATAAACCATGTTAGGATAAAAGGAGATTTGAGCATGTGCAATAATATCAAAACTAAATCAATTTCCTTTGGCAAAGAAAACCTGCCCAGCCCTCATTTAGGATAGAATTAGGATCGGAAAGAATAATCTCAATCATAATCAAACAATCTCACTTTTCACCTTGCTTGAGACTAGAAAAATTTCAGCCTATGTGCAAGAAGGTGCCCAGAGTTGATTTTGTGATAGATATTGGCCGAAGACATTTTGGTGTGAAGCAAAAGCTGACCTTTAGAATCAATATTAGATTTTTGAGGTATAAATTATGAGAAGTAGCTTATCATGTGAGCTTTTGCTAAGGCTATGAATTCAAACAAGACATGAGAGAAGTAGTTGGTTGGTGTCTGGGGGTGATATTACAGCGTGGAGGTAAGGAAAATGGTATGTGGTAAGCCTCACCCAGAATCCAAATCAACACAAACCAAGACAACTTAATGTGAAATGAAAGCATTACTATATTTCAAAAAAGTTTAAGCTTATAACATTTCTCGTCCTCTTAACCTCGCCAATTCTGCATGGGATGGTGGCAGTCCAATCCTACTAGGGTAGGAGGAACTTATACGTTTTTGTCATTGTAACATGGACAGAGAAGAAATGGTGAAATATATGAGAAAAAATTGCAGGAGAAACCCATAGGTGTGGCAGCAGGAAATTTCACAAACAGCAAGGAGAGAAAGAAAGAGATGGCTGAAAGAAGCCACAGGATTTGACAATGCTCTAGCTATCATCAGAATAATTAATTGGTTCTAGAAAGAATTAGGATTAAGGAGATAAATCATTAAAAAAAGGAGGAAAAAAAAAGAAAAGAAAGCAAGAGTACATATGCTCGCAAACCTTGACATTGCTGACAGGAGATCCCTGTTATTACTGGAGTGCAATAGTACACAAAGTAAATTGTAAGCCGCAAATTCCATATGGCATCCCTTAATTCCTTCCAAATAAAGTGTTCTCAGTTGTGATTGACACTGCACGAGCAAAGAGGCAATTGATAAAGAAAACAAACTCATAAAAGGCAATTAATTTCATAAATCAGAAAACAATTCACTATAATACAATACGAGCTTAAATCAGACATTATGTCAATTTTACATCACCACTGTTCTTTAGTTGGTAAAGATTGGGAATGCTAGAAACTGCAAAAAGAAGATTACCACTCTAAAAGAACAAATCTACTAAGGTGAGACAAATTGAAAAGTGAACTCTGCAAATTACTGTATAACTGTAGGAATCCCAAATCAATCACGGGATTATTGTATTTATATTTATGGTATGATTGTCTCTAGGTTAGGAAAGTTTTATTTTCTTCTTTAGTTAGAATATTTTTTCCTTTTCCTTCTACCGTGTATGGTGTATATATTGGGCCAAGTTGTATTGGAATATAATTGAGAAAAAGAATAATAAGTTTTTCTCTCATTCGTCCATATGGTATCAGAGCTCGGGAAACACAAACCAGAAATCAATGGCTGAAAACATAGCCCACAATAAGGAATCAATTTTCTCCGAATCCAAAACAAGCGAGGTCGATCCTGTCACCACCATAAATTCAATTGGAATCGATAGTTCCTTCTTCCAACTTACCGTGGAGAAACTCAACGGTACAAACTACAGGGAATGGGCTCAATCCATCAAATTGGTTGTTGACGGGAAAGGAAAAATTGGCTATCTTACCGGAGAAGTGAAGCAACCTATGGATGCAAACCTCCAACAGAAGTGGAAATCTGAAAATTCCATAGTGATGGCGTGGCTTATTAATTCAATGAAACCGTCAATTGGCAAGATTTTTCTCTTCATGGCTACCACAAAAGACATATGGGACGCCGCACAGGATCTATACTCAGATGCAGAAGACTCATCACAAATCTTCGAAATTAAAACGAAATTGTGGCAGGCTAAACAAGGAGAAAGGACCGTTACTGAATACTACATGGAATGACCACCCTTTGGCAAGGATTAGACCTTAGCGTTGATGAACAGTGGGACTGCCCCAATGATGGAGTTCGATACAAGAAAATGGTAGAAAGTGAACGAGTATATGAATTCCTGGCCGGATTGAACCTCGAACTGGACGACGTGAGGGGACGAATTCTCAGTCGCCGACCACTACCCTCCACACGTGACGTCTTCACCGAAGTCAGACGTGAGGAAAGTCGCCGGCTAACCCTGCGGAAGAGTGGGTCGTCTGCTGCAGGGAACGGGTCTGGAAATTCTGTAGAAGGATCGGCCCTTATTTTAGATTCAATTTGGCCTATTGGATTAAGTGGATACGGGCCACATGAAGCTGGTGCTAAATTTAAAAAACATTCTTATGATGGGCCAAAATCTGTTGGGCCAAATTTGGAAGTGCAAATGTCTAGAGGATCACCTAAAATTGGATCGGGCCAAAAACAAATAAAGGGTCGTCCATGGTGCGATCACTGTCGGAAACATGGACATAAAGAAGACACATGCTGGGATTTACACGGAAAACCGATTGGAAATCAAGACAAAATAATAGAAATCACGGCTATCAAACTACAGTTGACTCTACTGAAATACAGAATTCCACTCCGAGTGGTGCTTTTAGTCATGACGGACTCCTATCACCTATTTTCTTCTTATTCACCATGTGCGAGCAATCTTAAAGTTAAAATTGCATATGGTTCATTATCTCCGGTGGCTGGGAAAGGGAGTATTCGTATCTCCAACTCAATCACTCTCGAGCACGTACTACATGTCCCAAATTTATCATACAATTTATTATCCATTAGCCAACTAACAAAATATTCAAATTGTTCAGCTAATTTCTTTTCTTCCCATTGTGTGTTTCAGGACCTATCATCGGGGAAGACGATTGGCAGTGCTAAAGAGTGTGAGGGACTCTACTACTTTGACGAGGCTAATGTGAGTGAACAATGCCAATTTGCTAGTTGTGATTCTGTTTTTTTCCCTAAGGATAGTGAACTTCTTTTATGCCATTATAGAATGGGACACCCCAACTTTCAATATTTAAGACATGTATTCCCATCACTCTTTTTGAATAAAATATCTTCTGATTTTACTTGTGAAAGTTGTGAACTAGCAAAATATCATTGCTCTTCATTCCCAAAATCCGTGTATAAACCATCTCGACCATTTAGCATGATTCATAGTGATTTATGGGGACCCTCACGAATCCACAATCGCGCTCACACGAGATGATTTGTCACGTTTATTGACAATCACACTCGAATTTGTTGGGTCTATCTGTTAAAAGAAAAGATCAAAGTCCGTTCCATGTTCATAAATTTCCATACAATGATTCAAACTCAATTCCAGACAAAAATTCAAATTCTGCTCACAAATAATGGCACAGAATATTTCAATAATACCTTAAAAACCTACCTTCAAGATAATGGGATAATCCATCAAAGTTCTTGTGTCGATACCCCACAATAAAATGGAGTTGCTGAACGTAAAAATAGACACTTACTTGAGGTAGCCCGAGCACTGATGCTCACCACCAATGTAAACAATACTTTTTGGGGTGATGACATCCTAACATCTGCCTACCTCATTAACATAACTCATCAACAGATTGCCTAGTCCCACCCTCAATTTCAAAACTCCTTTCCAAAAATTCCAGACCTTCTTCCCTAACTCTCGCCTTAGCTCTAACTTACCACTAAGAGTGTTTGGATGTACGGCTTTTGTACACATACACTCTCATCATCGAAACAAACTCGAACCCCATGCAGTTAAGTGTGTATTTATTGGGTATTCACCTACACAAAAGGGGTATAAATGCTATGATTCTATCACCAAAAGATTATTCATGGGTCTTGATGTCACTTTCTTCGAAAATCATCCATACTTCCAAAAAACCTCTCTTCAGGGCGAGAACATTAGTGAAGATCGGTTCTTGAAAATTTCCATTAATCCCTCCGAATCCATCACTAAACAACCAACACCACTCTATCCCGACATGCCATCAATAGAAGGAAGCTTAAACTCAGGGGGAGAACAGAAAGAACAACATGGCAAAGAAATAATAGTTTACTCAACAAGGCCAAAACCGAACTATGACCCCACACTCGAAGCACCAAGAGAGTCAGAACCGGTGATAGCTCCGGAACTTCATGAGCTCCCTTCAAAATGATCCGACACTTATCTACCTATTGCTCTCAGAAAACAAACACAGTCATGCACCCTCCATCCTACCTCAAAGTTTATCTCTTATAAAGCTCTATCTTCAGTTTTTCGGTCTTTTGTTGTTAACCTTGACAGTACAGAAATTCCAAAAAATGTTCAAAAAGCATTGGAAATCCCCAAGTGGAGGAAAGTAGTAATGGAAGAAATGAAAGCTTTGGAAATAAATGAAACATGGGATGTGACGGAACTATCGAAAGAAAAGAGACCTGTCGGGTGCAAGTAGTGTTCAATGTGAAATATAAAGCAGACGAGACTATAGAAAGGTACAAAGCTCGCCTAGTTGCAAAAGGATATACTCAAACTTATCGAATAGACTACACAGAAACTTTTGCACCGGTTGCAAAACTGAATACAATTCGGGTCCTTCCATCACTAGCAGCAAACTTAGCTTGACCACTCCAACAACTTGACATTAAGAATGCATTTTTAAATGGGCAGTTGGATGAAGAATTCTACATGATGCTACCACCAAGATTCTTTAAGAAAGGTGAAGAAAACAGAGTATGTAAACTGAAAAAATCTCTGTATGATATGAAACAGTCACCTAGAGCATGGTTTGACAGATTTGCAAAAGTATTGAAAATTCAGGGATACCAATAAGGACAATCAGATCACAATATTTTTCAAGATATTCGAAGATGGAACAAAGACCATTCTGATCATATATGTTGATGACATAATCCTTATCGGAGATAATATAGTTAAGGTAGAGAGGCTAAAAGGGAGTCTAGCCACAGAATTTGAAGTAAAAGATTTGGGGCAGATGAGATACTTCTTGGAGATGAAAGTAGCTAGATCAAGGAAGGGTATTAGTGTCTCACAACGAAAATATGTCCTGGACCTCTTGACTGAGACAGGTATGCTTGGGTGTAAACCAAGTGACACTCCTATGGATACTAAAAAAAGGACCGACAACATGGGAGACTTGGTTGATAAGGATAGTTACCAGCGACTAGTGGGAAAGCTAATCTACCTATCACACATTAGACCCGACATTGCATTCGCAGTTAGTGTGGTAAGCCAGTACACGCATTCTCCAAGGGAAACTCACCTAGAAGCAGTACACAAGATTATGAGATATCTCAAAGGTTCTCCGGGAAAAGGATTATTCAAGAAAAATGAAAAAAGGGAGATAGAAATATTCACTGATGCTGATTGGGCAGGAGCAATAGAAGATAGAAGATCAGCCACCGGTTACTATAACAAACAGCAGATGTGTTCACTAAAGGACTATACAGACAAACTTTCAATGATCTCATCTGCAAGTTGGATATGATCAATATCTGCGATCCAACTTGAGGGGGAGTGTAGGAATTGTAGGAATCCCAAATCAATCGTGGGATTATTGTATTTATATTTATGGTATGATTGTCTCTAGGTTAGGAAAGTTTTATTTTCTTCTTTAGTTAGAATATTTTTTCCTTTTCCTTCTACCGTGTATAATGTATATATTGGGGCAAGTTGTATTGGAATATATTTGAGAAAAAAAAAAAAAGTTTTTTCTCTCATTCGTCCATAATAACACTACCTCGCACCAAAATAAATCACTCATATATAACATGCACATACATATATAGCTTTCATGTAGAAGCAGACAGGCTATGATATGAGATGAAACAGTACTTCGTTTCAATGGATGTTGTCCGCGTCATGCAGCGACAAATACATACTCCTACTCAAGTTCTAGATTTGTCATTCCATTCTCTTCTTAATTAAAGTTCCAGCACAAAGGGAGAGAATTTGTTACTTCGCGGACCCCTTCACCTTGTGAAAAATCTACCTAGCAAAGCCACAAAGATTTAATTCTTTTACTGCTGCGAAATTTATAATTTAGAATACCCAGAAGGTTTTCGTCTCTTGCATCCCACTCCCTCACCCAAACAGAAAAGGAATGGATAAAGAAGGCTGTATCGAGTTATATAATGTACCCCCACCCCGAGGGAAAAAGAAAGAACACTGCATTTGGGAGAGAGAGAGAGAACTACCAGACCAGCACTCAACTAAAAAACGGCTGCCACTAAGACAACAACACATTTAAAAACCCCATATCAATACCATCACCACCAAGACATCAGAATCCTCAAAGCACCAGTAAAACGCAACAGCAGAAAACTGCCACCATATCTATTTTGAGCATCGCTGCAGTCCCAACAAGAACAGAACTCAACAACTGCTAACACATCAACATCAGCCACCTATTTACAGAAACAACGATTTAATGGTGAATCAACACCAAAATTGAAGAGATCCATGCCCCCTCTCACCTTCCAAATTTATAAGTTTTCCAAGCTTCTTTTGTCTTACTTGTTTATAAGTATGCATTATCAGATTTTAAGCTCCTGTTTGGCTTTGATAAAAATCAGATTTTATTCGATTTTATAAAAAGTTGATTGAATGTGTGGTCAAAAAGTCGTGAGTCCTATAAAATGTATAGTTAAAATTAATTGTTGATTTTGACTTAAATTTCAATCAAGAATATTTAAGTTGAACCAAACAGGGGCTAAGGTAAAAGATACACCAACTGAATTCAATTTTAATAATAAGTTACTAATATATATCTCCATTCAAAAACTTTGAATTTAAAAGGTATCAAAATATAACAAGAAAAATTACTTCATCAAAATTCTTTTTTAAATATCTTTCTCAAATTTATTTTATGCTAATCTGAAAGAAAAGGTCAATGTTACCCCAGTCCTCTACCATAAACACCAGAGCAGACCCCTTATACTCTGATAAATGCAACAACAAATGTCAAAGTAATTTCAGAACAGTGAAGGTAGCCATATTCCCTCAACTTTAATCTCTCAATGACGACAAAGAATATGGAGTGAAACAGGATGGACATTGTCTCTATTAGATATCATTGGTGTCCAGTAGTACAAAGCAATGGCCCTTTGCAATATATATTTTAGTAAACAAGAGAACAAAAAACAGAAAATAGCCAAACCAAAATTGACCTAACACATAATAACCAAAATATTCTGTAGGCTACTTTTGAAATTGATAATGTAAGTACAGAAATTTTAGAAGTATCTAACATGAGAAGGTGGCATTACTGATACACCAATGAGTTGAGACTAATACAAAACACAAACAGAAAAATAACAAATAAGTCACCCTGCAAAGTAAGACCTACAAGCCTTATCAACATGGAAGCATAAAAGCAAAGTTGAAAAACCTGATTATACTCTGGCAAGTCTCCAACTTCAATTGCTAATCGAGCATGAGTTTCATAGACCTTAAAAGGAAAAAATCACATCTGGCATTAAGAAAAGATATTTACCAAAACCGGAGAATCTAATAACGAAGAAAAAAGAGAGAAATCAAATGTTCATTTAGAGAGATGATAATTAGCTTAATTAGCAATAGGAGGCTAAGTATGCAAGATCAATTAACAATAGGAGGCTATAAACAGAGGAAAAACAGTCATGAACACTGACAACAAGCAATATATGTTGACATCAACATCAACAAGATAAATACCTTCACCGTAAGCTCATTACGTATATGTTGTACAGTAAGGTCCTGCCGTATAGATTTTAACTGATCACATTTGTAAAGGTAATTTTTTTGAGAGTTTTGAACCATAAGTAAAGCTTTTTCCAATACTTCTTCAGGCCTCACCTGCAAAATAATCTCACTCTTAAAAATGCACCTCTACCAGTCATTTGAGCACATAAACTTATGTCAAAGCAAACACAAGAATTTTACTGTGGCAGGATCAGGTGCAGAAGTAAGACGCAGGTAATGTTTCTCAATTTCCTGGCAGGTGCCTTTGACTGTGAGAGCATCCCAATCAATATCTTCAACAGCCCTGCTCCCTTTTTCCTCAAAATTTTTCCCGACTACCACCGCACTAGCCCGTTTAGCATAAAAATTGCTGGCTCCCATTTTTTTTGCCTTCAACTGATTGTTATCTGATCGACTTCCACGTCCCTTTTCAAAACGTTTTGAACGATTCTCACGCCTCTTCTTTTCTTCCGGCGAATCTGCAAGTGCTACAGCAGCAGAATAATAAGCTGTTAAACTCTGTTCCTTGTCACTATCACTAGAAGTTTCACCGTCTGCTGCATTCAAACCATTACTAAGGCGCTGCCTCTTAGCTAGTCTTGTGGCATTATTGTTTTGGATTTTCTGCTCTGGGAAAGAGAATTTTGTGCTAAAAGTATTCTCCTTGTTCTCTGTTTTTCCAGCTGAAAACTGTAAAACAGATTAATACAATTGGTCACTCATATTAACTCAAAAAATTGGCACAATTACATAGAACTTTTTGCTGATTCTTGCAAAGTCTAAAGATTTTTTGCAATGTAAATCATAGTTTATACATTGTTAAATTTTATAAATGTCGTAACCCATCCAACATGAAAATACTTTTCTTCAAACAAGTCAACCGTGTCTACAAACATTTGCCATAGGCCGTGGGTTGCCATCCATCAGCAAAATCAAGATCTGTGATTACTTGATACTGTGGCACCAAAAACTCAGATTCAAAACCCATTGTTGAAGACAGGATTTAAACAAATATCTGTGGCCCTCCTCTCAAGCAGCTTAATTTTTTTATGATGAGCTGTTTAACATGGTATTAGAGCTGGGATAAGACCTTGAACTCTCGGCAACATCCATTTATGAAAATTGTGCACATCTTAGACCTTTGATCAAAAATTAAATCCAGTTGTGGATTCTCTATGATAGCTTAAGCTTTTAGGCAAGATGTTAACAGCCATCAACCTTGTATCAGGATAGAATAGATTTAAAATAACAGAGTTTTCCAATAAATTCACTAGGAAATGATACAATCAGCAAAGGTTGGTATAACAATTATCAAGCATACAATTGAAACATAAGGAATGTAGAACTCATCTTGCATTGACCCTTCAGGATAAAATGATTATGAAATAATTTCATGTACCAATAAAGTCAACTAAAGGTGAGGTTTCCTTCTCTGCATCGCATTGCTTTGGGGCTGTCGGTTATGGTGAATGATGTATTAGCTATACACAATGGGAGTCTTAACTGGAACATCGATTTTGGGAGGGGTTTACAGGATTGAGAATTGGATTATTATGCTCTGTTTTTTACCTCCTTGCATGAGGTACACGTCAGGGTAGGAGAGGACGATTGTAGCAGGTGGAAGGTGGCATGAAATGGTATTTTCTCTGTTCACACTTATTTCCGATCCTTATTGGAACCTAGCGATTCATTCCTTTGGAAGAGGGTATGGCAATGTAAATTGCCTCCTTGGGTGGTATTTTTACCGTGGACGATTGTGAGGGGACAGGTATTAACGATAGATAATCTTCGAAAAAAAGGATGTCATGTTACCAAGTGGTGCTATATGTGCAAAAGGGATGGGGAGACGATTAACCATTTGCTTATTCATTGTGATTGTGTTTATTGGCTGTGGAACGATGTTCTGGCTTCTCAACATATGAATTGGGTATTGCCAAGACGTATAGAGGACGTGGTGCGAGCATGGAGGAGAAAGTTTCAAGATAAGAATAGCAAACTTATTTGGAATCTTATTCGAGGATGCATTGTATATTGTGTATGGAGAGAAAGGAACGACCGCTGTTTTGAAGATCAAACACAGATGACAAAGCAGTTTAGAGAATTATTTTTTCTAACTTTGTATACTTGATTTAATGCTGTGGCTACTAAGCCGATAGAAGGGGTGTCTAATTTTATGTTGTTTCTATCTTGTTTAAATTGATAATGTACATCTTGTGTATTATTCTTTGATTAATAAAATTACTTGATTAATTATAAAAAAAAAAAAACTACATTTCAGGTAGAAATAAGATTAATACCTGTTTATTCCAACCACCATACTTTACAGTTCCATAAGAAAGATTAGTGGATTTTTCATCCACTTTCTCCTCTGGAATAGGCTCCCACCTACTTTTGGCTCGCCTACTAGGACTTCTCTTGTTCTTTGGCGATGAAGAAATTGAAGCCAAAAACTGTCCACCCCTGGATAACAAAATAAAGATTTCAGGATTAGTTAAATTGAAAGATATAATGTCCAAAATTATGCAAGAAGACAAGATACAGTTAGTGAAAAGATTCATGTTCTTTTGCTGTCTGATAAAAAGGAGAACAAAGACAAACAGACTTTGTGAACAGTGAGATCACGAGTGACATTGCTTTTATAAAAAGCGCATAACATCATTACTCGAGCAGCCACATAATAAATAGATAGGGTCCTGGCACTCTAAATTTTATACAATTTGAAAAAAAGGGGTTTCGATAGGATTGCCAGTTCATGGCATCTTATATGTTACCTAACATCAACTAAGAAAGAGTAGTCCATGGACATGTACTCATGCATAAGACAGGGATGAGACATACTCTTTGTTAACTGCATTGGCATCGGGCAGGGGGAAAAGAGGCTCAGTATCCCAATCTCTCGTATACAATGTCCCTTCAGCCGTTGCCCTGGTTATGACCTAAATAGCAAATGGAAGTCAATAAATGTTAACATCAAATGATTCACGCATGAATACAGAATGAGTATCTTATCATGGCCAAAAGATTAAATTCAAGACATAATAGCTAAATAAAATCGGAAGGGTAAGTTTTAAACACATCATATCATGGTAATATAAAGGACTAATTGCAGAAGATTAAACCTAAAACTGACAGGAAAAAATTTATAGAAAGCAAATCAGGAACTGGATCGATGAAATATAATAATCGAACTTGAAAAGATTCCAAAGACCACAAGCACTATGGTTAGTCTTACATTTAGATCTTTGATTATTAAATTTGTGAAGGGAAAATATAAAGATGTGTTTGATTACAAGCATGGAATTTGCATGAAAAGAAACTAAATTCTAGACAAATTTCCATGCAAATAAATTCTAGACAAATAAGGGTGTTTTTTATTACAAGCATGAAATTTGCATAGAAAGAAAATAAATTCTAAGCAAATTGCCTTTGCAATGAAATTGTTAATTAAATGTGTTTGATTAATTTAAAATTTTCAGCTTAGAAAATGTTATACTTGTTCATTTTTTATTGATGAATAGATGAGAGAGGGAGAGAAGATGGATGAGAGAGAGAAGAGTGAGAATTACCTGGGAAATTCTTAAAGAAAATATTTTCTTGTTTTCAAGGAAAATATGGTCATGTAATCAAAAGTAGGAAAATGTTTTTTGTGGAAAAAAATATTAGTCAAACTGCACAAGAGTAGAAATTTGGATGGAAAAATGACATTTTTCATAGAAAATATTGGCAATCAAACGCACCCTAAGATGATTAAACAAAAAGAAGACACAACTACCATCTTAATGGACTATATTTAATTAGACAATCTCCCTGTTGAAGCAATAGCACTATTTTGAGTTAGTGATACTGAAGTAAATTTAGAATTCTCTTTCTAAGCTGAAAACAATTTCTTGTCTTCAACCAAAATTACGTTTTTCCTCTTGCTGAAAAAGTTTATCCTTCCCATCAACCATGTTTCTATGACATGTCGTCTACACTTTAGTTAAAAAGTTTTCATTCTCAACAGCACGCAACTTCCTATCCCAGTCCTAAAGAAAGTTGTTTCTATGAAATGCTTCCTTTCTTGATCTGTATTTAACTCCCCCGTCTTTTGAATAGATTATGCAAACACAAATTTGTTATTATTCACAACTAAGAGGTGTAATACAATACAAACAAATTTTACTCTAGTTTCATTTGTTCTGTGTACCACAAAAAATGGGAACCTCTGTCACGCTGGAGGCCCAGAGGTGGGAGATTAGCAAAGCTCGGAAGTGCAAACCCAACCGGTGCAAAAATGGTTCCAAGTGTCACACATGGTTCCTTCATCCAAATGTATAAACTAGTTCATTTTACCTTCTCCCTTCGCTGTGGAACTTTTTCAATGTTGAGGTTTCATTCTTGTTCCTCTCTCTCTCTCTCTCTCTCTCTCTCTCTCTCTCGAGATCTGAGGGTCTTCAACTTGGCTTCAATAGATTGTAAATCAAGTGCTAAATATGTTGTTCTCTTCCCAGAATTTCAGAATTCCACTTATCTTCAGTATTTTAAGTGGCTGTTTCTCTATCGCATAGGCTTAAACTCCCCATCATAATGAAGAAATTTTCGATGGGACATTCACATCTCTCCACTACTAAAAGGTAATTGTCAAAAGATAACTATGATTTTCAAACAAAGAAGATAATATAGATTGTGCTCTAATTTTTGCATAGAATCCAGTTTACAAACTTTTCCGGCGTCATTAAGTTGGAGTCGGAGGGATACATGGAAACTCAAATGCTACAATCTTTACGTGCCTACTTTTCCTCTTAAAAGAGCGTAAAATTTTCTAAACCCATGTTTCAGCCACATTATAGGAAAAAAATGCATTATTCATGTCAAATCAATGGGAAATGTGTGATTAAAAATTAAGGAAAAGTTTTAGATTTGCGTGTAATATTATTTTATTGAAAAATGTGTGATTGAAATGATATCAAATCACTATTGAATAATGTATTTTTTTGAAAAAAATGTGGCTCAAACAAGCCCTAAATATAGATAGATATGCATACACACACACAAACACGAGTATATATACAACATTTATGCATTTATGTAATTTTTTACATATGTAGCCAATCATGGAGAAGATAGCATTTTCCTCTATCTCTAATTGAGTTTCCTCCTTTTACTTTTGAAATATCTCAACAGTAATGTCCACTGTAATACATGCCCAACATTAGACTCTTGAATAGACTTAAATTTATGTGATAAAGCGAGAGGCATAATGAAGGTGAAACGATCTACAAGTTTTATTCTTACCTAAACCTGTGCAAAGTTAAATGATATTTAGTATCTGGGAAGCACGGACACGCCGCTGGCATTGAAGTGTCGGTGTTCAACGCATATCGGACACCGGTACGTCTCCGACACATGTAGCATCTGCGAAGCACAAACATGCCGCTAGCATCGACGTGTCGATGTCCAACACGTATCGGACACTGGTACGTCTCCGACACGTCGCCGATACGTGTCAGAGTTCCTTGGAAAGTGTCAGAGACAAAGAAATGCAGATTTTGTACAAAGGTGACTGAAGAAGAAGATTGAGAAAGGAGAAAGAAATGAAGAAGAAGACAAGGAAATGAAGAAGATGACAAGGAAATCTGGAAATGAAGAGACGTGAGGCACGAATTGAAAAGTCAGTGGATGTAGATCAATTACTTTTGTTAGGCCCAATAACAGCAATATAATTTATTTATTTTTTGTAGTAAATATTACTTTTAGTTTACCATTTTACCCTTTATTAAAAATTGGAGATGCAAAAGAAATCAAATCTATAGTATTTAATTATTTATCTATATGATGCAATAAATATAAAAAATTATTACTTTAGACTATTAAATTAAAATAAGTTAAAAAATAATATTTTAATCGACGTGTCGGACTCGTATGGTGTCAAAACTTTTTCAAAAAATAGCATATCAGCGTATCCAACACATATCATGTCGGACACTCGTATCCATATCGGTGCTTCTTAGTTTAGTATGAGGGTGGAGCAAGACTAAAAAATATGAAACAAGGGAAATTAAGCGAATTCCATACAAAAACATTAAATCAGCTATCTTCGAGTGCAATGTATACACACAATACAATTAAGTGAATTTCACACATCAACATCCCAGGAGAGAGAGGCAAATATGGTTGGTCAACTATAGCAATCTGTCTTAATCATGAGAGAGAGTAGCATATCATATCCACAGTTTTAAGAAAACAGAGATATAGACTTCGATATGCATATAAACTAATTTTAATGCAAACAGGTACAATGTTTATCATGCCTTCTTTGCCATCAAAATATTAAGCGCAAGTGTATCTTTCATCAACTAGAATATATACCTCCTTCATTTTAATTTGGCAAGCTGCCTTTTGCATATCATCTTTGCAACGAGCAAAAGCCCTTTCAACATAACCACGCAATGAGTTAGGAAACACGCCAGGCTGCACCAGAAAAGATACTGAGTTCAGTATGATATCAGGAATGCATCCTCCATTCTGGTATGTGTTATTGAAATACGATGGCACAGCAGGTCATGTCATGTCATGATTTTTCTCTTCACAAAGTACAAAGGAACTCAAATAATATAACCGAAACCACAAGTTAAACAATAGGTGGAAATGCTTATCCTCACAGGCATATGACATAAAACTACAGTACTAAAATAGACAATACTGGTCTAAGAGGGTAAAAACAATATCCATTGACCAACATAAATGTTTTATGAGATGATAAGAATGTTTTCTGGAATGATACAGTCATCAGCTAGGATTATACAGTAAGGAGCTCCAACTCAAATAGTCCAAGCTAACACCAGCAGACCACAATAGACAGCTTTGTCTGCATCATTTCTGACCAAGAATCGCCAGACCGTAGTGTTGCTTGAGCAAAGCCAAACCCCATCCATCCAACCTCTCAATCCTTTCTCTGTCACTTATCATCTAATACAAGCACGCTGATCTAATATCTCTCAAATGAAAAACACAAAATCCTGAAGATCCTAAATTATGCCTTACAGAGCTGTCTTTAACTTCACAGATCCATCAATTTGTGTTTTAGTTTTTGTAGAGCATTATATCTCAGCAACCTAAATACCTGCCGATTAGAACACTCAAATTACTCCCCTAGTTCTTTGCTAAACCATCTAAATATCAAATAATGAAGAATGTCCTTTAGAAATGGAACGGTAGTATAATAAATGATGAAAGATCATCGACAGCCCAAAAGGCTACAAACTGAAACCTAGCACCTAGACCAGCAAAACCTCTCTCCAAGTCCCGCCTGCACCAAGATTCTATCATGTGTTGGTTACCCAGATTCAGAATTGAAACACTTGATAGCATCTCGTTTATCTTGTTCTCATCTTGCCACGTGAACATAGCTAATTAGCTACATTACATTATCCATTGTACACAGTAAAATGCAGAGAGCAGTGAGGACCTCCAGGAAAAAAAGATATAAAGGAGATGACAGAATTTGCAGTGAAATTGAAATACGTTATTTTTTGGGTTTCTTAGCAAGCACAAACATTAGAGGCAATACTACTGTGCATATGCTGCAGAACAACTGCATAACATGTAGTGATGAGACATGCAGTAAATGAAAATGCATTAAGCTTTGGGTTTCTTGGAGAGCACAATGACTTTGAGGTAGTTCTACTGTTGATATCATTGCATAACTTTATCGTTGTTTTGGTGTACTAAGGTGCCCTTGACACAATAGACCAACCACGCCGATTACCAAGGTTGTGAAATTGTGTGTGAGCATAGATGAGGAAAGACTTCAGTGGAAAGATTGTATATAAAAGCAGTAAATACAATATAGAAGATATAAGTTCAAAATTCTACATCATATTGATCCACCATCTCTTACACAGAGAAAGGGTAGAGAACTATAAAATTGGAAGTAGAATTTTCAGAAAGTCAAAAGTAATTTAGTTTTTACTTTGGATGGATAGAAGTACAAGAAATAGCTTTCTAATTCATTCTCAATTACACATGAAGAAACAAATGTCAAGGAAATATCAAGTAAAATCAAATACTTAGAATTTGAGACTAAGGTGGCAGAGATTACTTTAAGATGCTGAGAATCTTGTTCAAGCTTTACGTGTCTATGGTACCAAAAACTGATACCAGTCTTTCTTTTTCTTTTTTTTTTTCTTTTTTAGTTGGTCAAATATTTTATTAGGGAAAATTGCAGCAACGGTCCCTACCATTTTCATTTTTTGCAAACTTTACCATAAACTTCATTTTATGACAACGAAGAAGATCCCTAACATTTCCTAAATATGCATCTGAGGTCCATCTAGATAGAAACCGTCCAAACCGTTAATTGACTGGGAAAATTAAGGAATCGATATCTAATAAAATCGTTAAAAACACCGTTCAAAAAGGTATGAACATCTAATAAAAATCATTGCGGTAGCAGATAGTCCAAGGAATTTTCCTGATCAGCTGACGATGTTTTGGACGATTTCCGTCCAGATGAACCTCAGGTGCATATTAATGAAAGGTTATGGACTTTCGCTGGTACAAAATGAAGATTAAGGTGTAAAGTCTGCAAAAAATGAAAAAGTTAGGGACTGCTTCTACAATTTTCCCATTTTATTAATCATGAATAATACACTGGAAGTGTATTATTAATTTATACAAGACAGAAATGACATGAAATTGGGCAACCCGTCTACACAAATATTAGTCACGGCAAAAAACTGATACCGGTCAATAGTGATAAATGATGCAAATAATACGAAAATAAAATGGCAGACTTTATTAGTGTGAGTTTTATCATATGATGCAGTCTCCATTATATCTTTTTTTTTTTTTTATTATAATCTTAAGTGGAAAAAAAAAACGAAGCTAAGCGAAGCAATGTCTTCTCTTGAGTTTTCACGTGCCAGATATGTATACTTTGCAAAATATTAGAAAGCAGAAACATACAATTTAGAAAGGGCTTCCAGCTTTCTACAAAAAAGGTCAGTCATTCAAACGCTGAAAATTATATATCTCATGCAGCTAGTATCAATAACAGAATCATCTAGTGTTATCAAAAGAAAATCTAAAACAGAACAGTATAACCTTAAGCACAGAATCAGCTGCATCGTGAGATAATTCTTTCTCATTCGGCTTTGGCATTGAAACACTGACATAGGCTGGCTTTGAATCTGTGCTGGCTGTAGTGCTGTCCTTGTCAGGTTTTGGTACACCCAATGCTAGGTTTGAAGCGATTCTGGGATTGGTTGGAATTGGTTTGTTTACCCTGCGAGAATCAAGAGGTTGTGATATAGTTTGAAAGGACGATGGGGACACCAGATATAGCGTACTGGAACCATGAGAAAATGTAGACTGCTGTTGGTTCTGAAAACTTCCATAAGTAGGATTTGCATCCAGGGGCTTTTGAACATGCGGTGGTTGAGAATTAGAATAGTTATCTTGCAAAGCAGGAGTGCCCTGTTTCCAGTAACCTTCATGGATACTGCCACTTACTATGCCAGTCTGACAACAAAGATCACAGTATGCTGAATATGACATGCCAATTGATCAAAACAAATTTTGCAAAATCTGACAAGAATGTACAATATGCAACTAAACTTCGAAAAATATGGACCCACACCATGCCTCCGTCTACCCCCCATACTACAACAACAGAAAAGAATATATCTGTCTGAAGAAGTAAACTAATTCAGATAGTACTGCATATCAACATATTGTTAATACCCTTATGGTACAAAAGAAACAGGTAACAAGTCCCATTACTTTTCAGATCATTGAATAGATTGATCAACCTTCGTCAATGGCATTACAATCATAAGCAATGTTTGACACAAAAAAAGAAGACTAGCATATCCACAGTTTAAGTTTACGTTTACAATTCTAAGTCATGCTATTTAAGTAGGGAAGTGTAAAGGACGAAAAAAGTAATTTTTTTAGGTACCAATCTGATAACTATGGCATATCATTTTCCCTCCATGAACAGCCAGACAGTGCTCATAGTTATGAACCAAAGGACCATGACATAACCTTATAGAGTATATCTATACGGCACAGTGATTTATAATTTTGAGACTAAAATCCATAAAAAGGTCTGGTCTGGTTATGATTAAAGCTCAATATATAGATTAGTTTAGTTTCTCACAGTTTTTCCAATGTCCTATTGGTAGAAAACAGGTTCACAGGTAAAAGCAAACCACAACTAGGAAAGAATATCACAATGATAAGCTTCTCCTTGTGCAGAGAAAACTTCTCTGCTGAGGAAAATAAACAGAGAGAGAGATTCTTTGAATCTCAATTTAACAGTTACCAATCAGAAGAATTCATTACCAATTAACTTTGCATCTTATTGAATTATCGGTCACTTTCTCAGTTAATGATCCAGGTAAGTCTCCGCAAATAATCCTTTTCGTTTCATTCCTTTGCTTCATTCCTAGGATTCTAGAAGGAAATGATTAAGCCCCCGTTTGGCCCCCATTATTTAATGTTATAATTTTTGGAATAGAATTTTTTTGAATAATGTGTGGTTGAAAAAGAAGGAAAAGTTTTTTATTGATGTGTAATATTATTTTATTGAAGAATATGTGGTCAAAAAGAAGAGAGAGAAAAATGTTTTATAAATTTAATGGGGCTCAAACGGGGGCTAAAAGATTTTCATGTTGCAAAGGAACTCTCTTATTGTTCAAATTGATTTTATGAACTTCTTGTTAATAAAACTATAATTACCAAGGATACTGATGGTGGTCATTGGTCAACAACTCAAGTAGAACCAAGAAAGGTGTTCTGCTAATATCAGAAACATACTCGACACAACAAGGAGGCACAGTGGAGGAAAGAGCAAGAAACGCAGAAAGGGATCATTGGAAACCATAAGATTTTAGTTGATGTTGCGCATGGAAGCAACCTCAATTATAGTTTTATGAAATGACTTCCATGTTCCAGAAAAATTTGCAACCAACACTAACTTACTGAATTCATTTAGTAGGTTAGGTTAGGTTATAGTTACAATAAAATTAATCTCAATACTTCAACCAATCATCTGTTTCACCACACCTAATAAGGAAGTTATTCAGGAGACACATAAAACCATCATCTTACAGACCACTTCCACAAATGCCCATCAATACTCCTTTTGAAAGAAAACAGATCCTTATTACACAGATAAAAGTCAGACTTCTAAGAATAACTTAAATGTGTACGAAAGCAAAAAAATAATAAAAAAAATCTAATTCTGCGTTAGTGTGTTTTTAAAATGACGATATCATCGTCAAACACATGAATACTGGTATGCTTGTGCAGTTATTATAAACATGCCCGACTTCATCTCTACACTCCCCGCATGACTAAAGAACTAAGGAAGATTTACTGAATCATATAAATAATACATCCATTGAATCAGAAATACTCCAATAAATTGAAGTTAAATGTGAAAAACATTATGGTCCAAGAGAAAAATTAACATCAGAATAGTAGGATTTTTGTTTTGACAATCTCCAGATGCCAAAGTTCTTCGATAAAAGTTAAGGCACTAGAGATTTACATGTAAATAAAACTATTCCCTTGATTAAACCATTTAAGGCCAGTTTTATAGCAAAACATAATAGCAATAGAAAGCATACAGAAGCATAAATTAAATGATCATGCATAAACAGACCAGCATAATGAACAGAAACTTCTTGGTGACTGTAAGTCAAAAGAACAACCAAACCTGCAATGATGTTGACTCAGATGAACTTGATTCTGGCCTCCAAGACAGGGTATAAGGTGCAGGCAGCTGGCTGTTTGAAGCCGAATACGCACTAATTGCACTAGGAACAGAACTCAGATTAGATGCACTAGAAACAGACAAGTTCTCTGTCCCAGGAGCACAGCTAACTTCTGTTTGACTTTGATTATAATAGTCAGACCATTGCTTATAATGTTGCTGATATTGTGAAGTTCCAATAGCAGCGGTAGAACTATAAGCAGCATTTGTTTCGGGTTTGTAGCTTGCATATTGATTAGAATTGTATTCTGCATACTGCCCTCCATGCCACAAGTTGGTCTGAGCACCATAGGTGCCACTTGTGTAACTTCCAGATGTCTGATAATCACCAGGATTGTAGTAAGTGCTTGAATAACTTGCAGGTCCAGTATAAGACCCTGTATTCTGAAATGAGGAAAGAGGCTGATAAGGAGCACCTGTGTTTGGGTAAGCTCCTACAGGCTGAGGGTATGATTGATTGGACTGCTGTTGGTATTGATTGGATTGCTGTTGGTATTGATTGGACTGCGGTTGGTATTGATTGGACTGCTGCTGGTATCCACTATAGTAACCTGCATATCCTGAGCTATTGTATCCATACGGATCAGTGTTTGGATAGGTAGCATAACTGCTATAACTTTGTGCTACATTTGCTACTCCTGAATTTGAAGTAGAAGCAATAGATGACACATTCATCCCATCTCGAACATTTCTTGAGCTCGGCTCCACTCGCTGATCATGGAGGTAACTGGGATTAGAAAGGGTTCCATTCTCTCTCAAGATATGATTTTCCCCATGCGTGCTCCATGATACCACAGCAGGATTAGGAGGATAATATGAAGATGTATGAACTTGATCAACAATCTGGTGCTGCTGACCAATGAGGGGAGAGCAACAAATCAGTCAAAAGAACCCATATTTACTCAAGGTCAACTCAACTGAAAGAATATAATAACTAAATGGATGAAAGAGGAGTCATAAGAACAAGATAGCAATATTTTTTTGAGCTCATTGGATAAAAAAATTCGATTAGCTTTTTATACAATGTTGTGAGATCTTATATGGGGCTACAGGAAGTAGAAAAAACAACAGAGCATTTACCACCTATTTCAAAGTAACACAAGGTGAGCCATTGAAATTTACAGTTTAAAAACCTCATACGCAAAACAGAAAGTTATCTCAGCAAGAACCCGCAGATTATAACCCAGCTTCCAGACAGGTAAAATCAGTTCAAAATAAATGCCGTAACTACAGTGCAGATTGGAACATGTAAAAGATGGCATGACCACATAAATGGCCAACCTTAAGGCAAAAAAGTTTAACTTCTTAAAAAAAATAAAAAAATCAAACACTCCTTAACAATAAGACTCCTTGTTCCTCTTTCAGTTATGAGGCCAGGCTCCAATGCAAACTAAGTTATGGAGAATAGAAATCTCAAATGAACTTGTGAGTAATAATATGTTAAGTGTGTGCAAATTGAAATCTCAGCCATAGCGCGAGCATTGGACTAGAAAACAGATAAACAAACAAATCTATATTCCGATTCTTTTAATAGATATTTAAAATTTTCTAATATGTAAATGGTACAAAAATGTAGACCCAAGAGAGGAGATGATGAGGTTCTGGGTTAAGACCCAATGGTATTCAATTAAAGTTAGAAAGTTTCTCAGATTGAAGGCTGTAAATATGTTTGAATAGCTTGGCACATGCGCACCAAAACTCAAACTTTAGAAGAAACGATGTCGAACTTGAACAAACTTTAAAGCTTGTAAAGTTTTCTAGCTCAACTCTGAAACTTTTAAGTGCTAAATTTATTGCAAATTAACCAAGCACTTCACACAAAATTTACCCAATTCAGACTCAGCTCAAACGTTAAGCAAGTTTAAGTTTGAACATTTTATCAGGCTCATTAATAACATCGAGATGAATTTGAGCAGCATGAACCGCGAAAGTCACCTTAAGCAGACAATTTACTACCATGCTTACATAAGTAAGATTATCTTGGCTGACAAAGTTAGTTATCATATATATTTCATCCTTACAGGTGCTCAATGAGTGGAGAAAGCATTTTAGTTCCTATTTATAACA
>NW_019264047.1:103078-128946 GCF_002742605.1 Olea europaea var. sylvestris | reverse complement strand
CAACAATCAGTGCACATGAGAATAAATATTTCGACATCAAAAAGAAAACATTGAAATTAATCAAGCTATGTTAAGTTTCTTCTATCATCCAAAACTCAAAATATTTGGCAAAATATGTTAACTAGAAGGTAAGCTTGAGTTACTATAAGCACGTCAAACCTGCCCTATTGATTGGGTGAAAAACGATATTCATATGATTTTCAATTATTGTGAATAAGCATGTTACGGTGTATTTTAGAAAATTGTATAAAAGCTAGTATATATTGACATAACTGTGTTGGCATATAATTGAACGATGACTCTAGAGAATATAATGAAGAATTATTAAGTAGTTCCCTACCAAAGTTATTTTGTTTCTATTATAATGACAAAGGTCATACACGAAGATGTCCAGCATTTTTTTGTTTTGTTTTGGTATGTGTGGGGGCTATAGAGAATATAATGCAGGATTATTAAGTAGTTCCCTACCAAAGTTATTTTGTTTCTATTATAATGACAAAGGTCATACACGAAGATGTCCAGCGTTTTTTTCATTTTGGTATGTGTGTGTGAATGAGAATTCACCAAGGTCAAGCTATGCTCATATTATCTCAATATAAAAGCATCTAACGTAGGAAAATGGGAGATTAAATGCATGAATTGTAATTACACTATCGATAGAAGCACAAAATGGGAAGGAAACAAGTGTTGGAGAGATTGAAGTACCTAACATTGGAATATTCCAAAATCTAGGTTCCATCATTAATGATTTCAAAAAGCCAGTAAAATTGGAAATGATACTACAAGGAAAATAGAGTTGGTTGAAAAAAGTAGAAAAAATCTAATAATTGAATAATTCTTATTATGTTAAAAGGAAAATCTCTCGAGCACTCCAATATTATGCTACATACAACTACAAGTTGGGTTTAGGAGTAGCAAATAAATAACCAGTAAAAGGTGAAAATAGATTGATAATAAATGAGCCAAATAAACTAAGTACATACACATTCACATGAAATGCTGCTAGTTGCATCCAAGAAAAGACGAGACTAGTATTAATAGCAAAGCAAGACGAAATAGGGGAACATAAATAATAAATATATAATAAGCATATAATTTATGTTCGGATATCTTAGATAAAGCAAAGTGGAAGAGAATGGAAGATATACGGCCCATGTAGTTGGCCATGGAATAAGACTTCATTAAGTTTTTGACATAGAACATATTCACAAAAAATGAGGTCACATTTAGAATAGATTTCTTGAAGATTTCCTAGATCAATTGTTTGTGTCTTGTGGACGTGTGTGTGTACAATATAGAGGACAAGTGAAGAGGCAATGGTAATAAAATTAAAGGGAAGATCCCTCAAAGGTATCACCCAGTACTATCAGAAACAATACACATTTACCATACAGATGTCAGAAATTTACAGGTGTAGTAATCCCAAAAAAATGGGTAAACCTGGAAAAAGAGAAACAGTAACCCACTGCCAAAGCTAGAAACCTTTAAATCTTACCTAAATAAGTATCCCCATGCATCAGGGAAATCTAAAAAATTCTTTCCGAGTCTGTTCTGACTTTATTGCTCTCTAATCTAAACCCCCTCATATATATGTCATTTACAAAATAAAAGAAAGTACATAAACCATGACCTGTCAACTCCTTATAAAACACATCCTTCTCTTCCAAAGAAAGAAACTCAATTCAAATATACTGATCGGCATCAAGTATCACATGCAAAGTTGCAAGCAATTGAAGCATTTATTGTCATGCACATTAAAAATCATTACCATGCTTAACTACAACTCTTTTCTCTTTTGCACAAAATCAGGACTAGAAGAAAACTGTATTCAAACGTATATAGCGGGAGAAAAAAGGCAGTTACCTCTGCAGACTTGGTATCCAGAGTGGTGATGGTTTGATCAGTTTCTCCTTGATTCATCTTCACCTCATTAACATTCTAATTAAGCAAAACCCAATAAAAAAACTATCATTTACAACATTAAATTCCAAATAGTCATTCTCCCATAAAATAATGCAATAAACTCCAAAACCCTAACTAGTTGAGCTTTAAAAAGCACGAACCTTCCAAGCCCAATTGCAGTTATCCAGCAGAAGCAGCTCCTTTCACGAACCAAAACAAAAGCAGAAATTAAATGAAACCAAAAGAAAAGGACAAGGATAAACGAAAAACAGGCGCGTTGACAGGGTACAACAAAGAGATTAGTGAATGAACGAAGAACACGATAACGAATTATTGAAAGACCGATTTAAAGGTACTCTTATACAAACTAGCTATATAAACGCATGGTGTATATATCTGCCGATATAAATTTGGCTAGATGAATATGAGAGAAAGGGATTTGCAGGTTTCGACCCGTTTTCCGGCTTCTTGGGTCGCGGGTTTGGATGGTTGGCGGTGTTGGGTAGAGAGGATGGAGGCAAAGAATTTTTTATGGCACGACTGCTACGACCAAGGAAAAATAATATATTCTTTTGAATTTGTTTTCAAGCTTTGCCATTTTATTTTTTTGCTAATTTTTTGAAAGATTTATCTAAAATTTAGCCCCTATTGGATTTTGTTAAAAATTAAACTTTTAGTAGTTTTTGATAAAATTGATAAACTATGAATTTTAAAAGTAAATAAAAGTAATCGATTTATGAATTATAATGTTGAAATTAATTATTAACTTTAATTTAAATTTTTATCAACTTTTTGCTCTAAATCGAACAGGCACTTGATAAGTTTGAAATTATGAGTTATAAGATATTTCGTAAAATTGAGAAGTCATTAAAATAAACTTATGAGCTAACATATTTTGTTCAAGTGTCATTATTTTGATAATTCAAAATAGAAATTAGTTTGGAGTCTTAGATAAATTTTGATTTGTCCTAAAAAAATGAAAAGACATATATTTAGAAGGGTATAGGCAAAAAAACCCCCTTGGTCTTTGCCTCTATTACGAAATACTTCTTATATTTTTATTTTGGTAGAATAGTCCTTGAATGACTTTATTTTGTACGGAAAATACTATACCGACCAATTTCATTAGTTTAGGCATTAAAAATAGTAAAGATAGCCAATAATGCAAGGATAATTGGCACAACATCCCCTAAAGTAGTTACTTATTGGCACAATAGCCCCAACCTTTCATTTTGACGTAGTATCCCTAACCTTTCCTTTTGGCACGAAACCCCTCTAAATCATCCAAATTTTGTGGAATAGAACGTTTGTTTCCTTTTCTTTTTTTCCATCAAATCTTGTAAAATGTTGAATTTTAACTCTCCAGTTTTAATTAAATGAAAAGGGCAAAAAAATAAAAGAAAGAAAAAATTATTGCAATCAAAGTCCCAAATCGTTTAAAAATATGCATATAAGTCTAATTAAAAAAATAAAAAATATATTTAAAAAGAGGGAGAGATAGAAGTTCATCTTTTTAACACCCCTACCCAGGGGCAGAGCCATGTATGGTTGAATTGGCCTGCACTCAACTTTGGGAGAAAACCTGCACATTGGCCAAAAAATTGGAAAACTTGCATTTTGGGAGAAAAATTGGAAAAAGTGTTTGTTTTAATAAAAAATTTGTGCCCGCACTGAAATTTTTTTTGGTTCCACCCCTGCCCCTACCCCATCCCTAGCCCACCACCCCTCGCTTTCCCCACCTCTATAACAAATCAAACTGATCTATAGCCGTCCCCCATCAATTCCAAATTCTTTGATTCAGAGATTTAGCGTAGTGTTCTTTTGATCACAATGGCTATAACCACGCAATTACATGGTACAAGTCAATGAAAAATATAAATTATATAATATTTCTTTTTTCGACTCTTTTGGATTGAAATTCTACCTTGTTTTTAACCTATTTTGAAATTCTAATTTTTAAATGCAACGATTTGGAGAGAGAATCAAAAGTAAGAAACTGAAACATAATGTTGGATAAATTTCTAGTCACTAGGATGTAGATGAACCATTTATTATATAGTTCTAATATCAATTCCGAGGCTCTGACGTTTGATGTTTGTTTATCTTAAATGATTGTTATAATCTTTAATGCTTTCAATTACTTAGCCAATAATTAAATTGATGTGTGATTTTATTTACTCAAGAGAAAATAAGGAATATAGCATGTTATAACAATCATTATAGGATTCGGTAGAGAATATAAATATATTGTTATGACTAAGTTCTTGTATTTTAATGCATTTGTTGCATATTCACATTTTCCATATAAATCTAGGAGGGTCACTTATGAGAATATATTAATCTACTCGAGAGATTATCGAGCAAAATATGAACATTAATGATCAAGTCAATTAGTGTTTTCATAGTCTTGGGGTAGTTGTGAAAACAAATTAATAGAGGGAAATTCGAAGTTCTAGTGCTCTTCTTTAATGTACTTTATAAACACTTCTTAGTTACTCATTAGTTTAGTTTTTATATAAATGGTCTTAAAACCAATCAAATCATATTTTGCTATTCGATTAGAATTTATATTTACTTGAAAATGATTATGTACTTGATTTTTGTAAAAAAGACACTTCATTTTCTATTACTTGACTATGATATCATATACTTATGTGATTTTCAACGATCAAGTTTTTGGTACTATAGTCGGGGACTATAATTAAAGCGAAGCAAGGGACCGACAACAAATTGAGATGTGGAATCCCAAATTGATGAAGATAACATGATCATGGAAATTTCATTGCCCATAACCACTTTTCAAAGAAGAAATATAAGGCACTTTTCGAAGTTGTTGAGGATAACCTTTCATTAGGAGTATTATGGGGATTATCAGGCTTCCAAGTATAGGATGTGAACAAAGTTGATGAGTGCGACCAGTGGCGGAGCCAAACATTGTTCATTCTGGGATAAAAAAATTTAAGTTATTCTCGAACGGCATTTTCTTTTATACACTCATTTAACCAGTTTTTGGCTCTTTACTCAAAGATGGAAATTCTTGTTTATCTCCCTTTAAAATAATTTTTTTAAATTCTCATACTCATTTTCAATCATATATTTACACAATAAAATATTATTCATATAAACCCAAAATTTTCCTCTATTTTTTAACCATGCGTTTTTCAAAAAATTTTTTTTTTTCAAAATAATGGCCATAAAACATGGGCTAAATTTTGATAATTGTCTGATATAAAACTAAATATATAAAAGAATTCTAATCAATTCCAAATAATAATTTCAACCATAAAAACACAATTCATTTTCGTCCCTATTTGTTTCCCATTATTTCAAAACTCATTTTTTTACATACTTATTTTTAACCACACATTCACACGGTAAAATATTCTACACATAAACACAAAACTTTCCAAGTTTTTTAATCACACATTCTTCAAAATCTACTATTCAAAATAATTTTTCTTCAAAAAAAAAAAAAAAACAACCAAACAAGGGCTCAGTAGAAAATAGTAACGTTCTAATATGTCATTAAATCACAATAAAAAACAACAAATTCCATTAAAAAAAATTTCCAACAATGAATTTCAATAATGCATAAAATCCAAAACCATCAAGTTAGGACAAGCCATTGCATACTTTAGAAACTAGATCGAAGTACAAACTTGACATTGGCACAACCATCTTCATCAAAAAACAAAATTGGGCGAAATTATATATTTACAGGATGAATTTCAATGTTAATTGATACACATATTCAAATACGTATATCTAGATAGATAACTAATAGAAGACCATAGAGTGTGAACTTAGCCTTTGTTTGTGTTGGGTTGTGTGCCAATATAGTATATTTTACTATGATAAAATAATAGTTAATAAATAATTTTTGTTATTTATTTATTTATTATTGATCATGAGAATTAAAGTACTCATTATCACTTGTGATAATATAAATTAGGTACTTGCGTTGAAAAGTACAATGTGGCAAAACTTATATTTTGATCATAAATAATTTGTTCATAACCAATATATAAGAGTTAGCATCTTGTACCGAAAGTTTGTAGTGTTGATCGATTCATTAATTAGGTTTGTGATTTATCCTTATTACAAAAATAGTTAAAGGTAACACAACTACACTTTGAATGTATTAAACGGATCACTTTCCAAGTTTAATTGTATAGCATGATCATACGAAGAATTAAATCACTGTGTATTTCATCTAAATTCCTTGACAATGTTATGTAAATTTTTTCGTATTTTTAATGGTTCTTTGATTCATCAATTGGTAAGATCGATTTGATTGATCAAATATCTCAATGAGTTAGGAGTTTGAGAATGAGCAAAGTAGAGAACATGAATCATGCTGAGAATCGTCACCTTGAAAAATGGGTAGAGTAACTGTTCAAGTATTTTCCATTGAACGGTTAAAATCTGATCTCAGTATTTAATGACAACTAAATTTTAGACATCTGTGATTAGTTTGCGGGATCATTGAAAAAAATTGTACTTTAGTTAGTGAGAATAAATAGAAGGGCAAAATGATCATTTATGCTCATACCTGTAATTTAATCCTGTATGGAGATAAAATACATATACAATAAGTTAGGGGAAAGTAGTACAAGCTTATTGATTTTTGTGATCTTATATATTTCAAGAGTCCAGACTTTTGCTTTCAGTGAAAAAAGCAAATACTGATAATTAGATTGGTTTGGGGCCAACGAGACATGATCTAATTATTGGAGTTGGGATAATATAAGTTTGATCAGATCCTTGTGGTAGCTCTTTTGGGACTAAATTACGTTAGTTATATTAGTTTTGAACATAGTTGTAATTATAATAAAATTTTGTACTTAGTTGTAATTGCTATAAAAGTTATAAAGTTAATTATAATTTAATTGAAATGTTAGGACTACACATGTAATTAATTGTAAATTAATTGGATGTGAACTTTAATTAAAACTTCTATTTGGATTTAATTAAGACTTTTATTCTATCTTTATAAATAGAGATTAGATAGAATCTAAAAATCATATAGCAATCATAATACATAATTTTATAGTGTTCAAATTTGGAGAGAGAAAATAATTATTTTCTCGCTTTATTCAATTGCCCAATTCAAGAATTAGTTTATTGATCCAATTAAAAGAAAGTTTCCACCCACCGATATAGTCTTAATTCTGGAGTATACCATAAAAGACTTGAAGGTTTGAAATATCAAGTTATTGTAATTAAAAAATTGAAAACTCGTAATCCGAAAAGTTCGAAGTTCATGATTCAAAATTAATTCAAGAATTGACCATCGAATTTAGGTAAAAATTCAAATAATTTATTCTTAATATAAATATACACGTGAACATTAAGACAATCTAGTTTATTGAATTAAAGAAAAATTTTAAGTTTTGTATAATTCTGCTTGCGCATTTCAACAGTTTGGTGGTTATAGAAATTGGATTTTTAGTAGATTTTAATAAAAAAATAATGAAATTTGAATTAAAAAATTTATATAATTGTAGGTTCCATAAAATGTGGAGTTGAAAATAAGTTTTTAAAAAACTAATTTTACGTTTGGGGGGGGGGGGGGGGTTCAAACAAGAGCTTAACTTATGGAGCAAAAAGTACTAACTTAATTTTCTAACAAATAAGTTGGCTTAAATAGTCAATAATACGAAATATCCAAGCACATACCTCAATAAAATTGATGAAAATAAAAATTATAATGACAATAAGTTCATACCAAAATTTAATCATCAATTGGCTTCAAAACTTAAAAAATTTTATTTTACCAATGCTAAAAAGCAGCTGGATCGATGAGAAGGCAGTGATCAATCATTGAGTGTTGAGGTGCCTAGTGCTTTGGGGAGAAGAATGAACTTCTTAAAGAATGAGTTTTAGAATGTATAACGAAAAATCTTGGACATGCCCTTTGAAGTACTATAGGAATTACTAGGCTTCACAGTATAGGATAAAAGAGAAAAATAAAATAAAAGGAAAAAAGAAATCTTTCTAGTCTGATCCACACGCAAAAATCGATTAAGACAACTTGACTATGGGACATTTCTTCGTCATGCAAAGGATAAGAGCCTAAATCAGTTTGGATGATCCAAATAATTACATTATGGAAGATATTTTCACCATGAAAAGGATGGGAGTCAAACGATGAACACACTGAAAGAAGCTTTAATTGGACTATCAAATACTACGTCTCAATTCGTGCAGATGATTGAGACGATCTTCTAGATTCAACATGCATCTATCAAAAACTTGGAAAATCAAATAGTTTCAGTAGGCTAAAGTAATCTCCTAATGGCAACCTGAAGGATCATCAACTAAAGAAGAAGAACCTGTACATACCAAAGAATCTAGATAGACTTTGATCTAGTCTCTTCTAGATCTATGGATGTGGGATCATCAAATCCATTCCCGTGGGCTTTTGAGGAGCGGGAGGATAAAACAAAGCTGTTATTCATGATTCTCATAAGAAGGGATCATAAAGAAAGGCTTTTATCAATTTTATCGATTGATATGCTTGGATTATTACTATGAGCCAACAAATTTGTTAGAAGTAGGGTTCCAAATTTCTGCTCAAAGAACTGAGTTCCTACAATCCAACTCTGCACATTTCTGGGTTCTGAATAAGTTATTTATGTAATCTCTATATGGAATGGTCTTTGGTAAGTGATATTTTTTAGGTCTTCTCTACATATTCACACAAATATATGTTTATTAAGGAATTCGTAATATGGATATGTAATTTTAGGAAATTGTTTTTTTTTGCTGGAGACATTAGTGTCAATTCCAAGTCCTGACTTCATTCTGACTTCCCAAGCAAGCAATGTCTTTTCCAAACTTGGTAATCTTGGAATTTTATTTTTATATTTTATATTTTATTTTTTGCAATTGATTGTGATCTATTGCGGTATTGCGGAATTGGATGTTGGAATTATAGAATATTATGTCTATTGGAATTGATTGTAGAGAACTTTGCCTATTGGAATTACTTATGTTTGTGTAATTGTGGTTGTTAGCTTTCATAGATTATTGGAATTGCTGTCGAAATATAAGTATACGTTTACTCGTTGATTTTGATTTTATAACTGTTATCTGGCTACTCTACACCGACACAGGTGAACAAGCAGAAATACTAGGGCGCTTGAGAGAGAACAATGCCAAGGAACTCAACAAAATGACCCCGTAACCTCGGGAGAAAGGGATCTCTCTTATCTTTTGATTAGGAATGTGAGGAGTCATGGTGCGCTACTTCCTAAACACGGAGTTATGTTTTGCAACTCATGAGCAAATTTCTTGAAATGTATCAACTCAACTTTTATGGTTGAGAAGATCCCCATTTATTCATCTCTTGGTACTACCTACCAGTGGCGAATCCAGCATCAACGTTCAGCTAGGGCGGAGGTTGACTTTGACCATCGACGATCGTAAAAGCCCGATCATTTATTAAAATTAGATTAAATAATATTAAAAATTATTCAATATATATATAAATGCACTAAAATCTAGAAAATATATACAAAAAAAAAAAGTGTAAACCACTAAACCTTCAATAGCCATTCAAAATGCAGGCAGTCATCAAGAAAACATTCAAAATGCAGGCAGTCATCAAGAAAACAAACAATAAAGTATCTTATCAAATGAGAACCCCAGAAGAGAAAGTAACATCCGGACTGAATTGACAACAAACCTATGTACCTCCAATTTAACATTGCAATTTATTCCCATTTTTCATTCGATATTTTGTTAAGACCCAACTCCTAGACACCAATAGTGTGTTTGGTTAGGTGGACTACACAATATTTCGACAATAGTAAACACAAAAATAAGTTCAAAATTTATTTTCTTGTCTATTCTATTGATCAATCTTATCTAGTACAATAGCATTAAAGAAGAAAATAAATTAAAATCTGGTCCATTGTATTGTCCAAACAGGTCATAAAGGTTTATATTTCCCAACAAAATACTGGGCTTCTTTCTGTTCTTCACACGAGGATGCCGATGCAGTACAATAGCATTTTCAACTCATTCACTTCGAAGTTCACATGATCATTTTAATAAATTCCCACAAGTATTGCAAAATATATAAAAATGTGAAAAATATTAGAAAATTTTTAGAGCTGGAGTTGCAGACTTGCAGCCAAAATGAAATCCAAGATTTTTGGAAAATTAGATCAATATCACGTGCACGAATCACCGAACATCAAATAACTAAAAGTCTAAAAGAATCTTGCATTTTTTGAAGTGGAGTGCGACTGTGTGCACGCCTGCTGGACTGGACTCGATGGCGGACCTGGCGCCGATGCTGTCTGCAACGCTTGCTGGCTGCTGCGGCCTGCGGTAGTCGTGGACTGGTGGATCGGTGGTTGACGGCTAAGACGGGGAGACTGGAGAGCCCTAGATTGGTAATGGTGGGTCGTGACAATGTGGGGAAAAATCTGGGACTCTGGTCACTCTGCGTCTCTGCATCGGGTTGCTGCTTGCTCGATATATGGTATGGAGTGGAGCAGGTCATTTGGGCTTCTTCAATTGGGCCGGATTTTTAAAAAAAATTTGAAGCCCAACAGCCAACAGTCACAACACTGAAGGAAAAAAAAAAAAAAAACTGACTCCGGTGGCTGGCGTGGCGATTCCGGTGAAGCCAGCTAGGGCGGCCGCCCTAGCTGCCCATAAGCTACATCCGCCACTGCTACCTACGAAGGTCCTTGAAATCTTTATGACAATAAGACTAGACAAAAATGAAAGAAAGATTCCCCCTCTTTATAGAGTTTCCTTGCTTTCCCTTGTTCATCAAATGCCTATCTTGCGCTTGCTCATGCTGATATTTTAAATGGAAATTTGTATTTTCAAATAAAGGACAAAATATTGGTGAGACGAGTGTTCCAGATAAAAGAAATGTTCGATATAAATTAGGTACCAAGGATAATATATTGATAATAATATAGTATGAAAATGCATAGGTAATAATTGCAGTAATGTATTGACCTATTTTGAAACTTAATTTTTGATCCCATGCTGAAAATTTTCTGGTTCCGCAAATGGGATGTGTCACGTGTGAGGTCCTAGACGTGAACCCCATGGTTCGTAGCTCATTCTCCTACACAGTCTCTCTAATAAGAAGAATATTAGATATTATATCACACATATTTGATTTGTAGAGTAGGAGGTTTCAATGCTAATCATGATCATATCGGTCTCCCATAGCGTGTGCCGTTACCCTGACCTACTGCCTTAGTTATTGAGCATCTCCGAATTACGTATTTGTTGTTCTTGTTTGAATTTTCTTAACGTATTATCACCCATCGTTACAGTGAGTTTCAAGAATATCCCAATTCATAGGTCCGAAATCTTTGTCTATGAATTAAAATATCCTAATAATCAACTTTGCAGTCAATTATTAAAATCAACATGTCTTCAAATTGTTCATTTGAATACTCCATTTTCTCTTCGAAGAATTTCCTTCAACTCTACATTTATTTGACACGATTGGTTGAAGGAAAATATCCAAATACATGGATTATTATTTTCAATAATCCATACTATATTGATACAAAAAAGTATTTTTTTTTTCCTGAAATCAAAAGGGTGATTAGGTTAAAAAATAGGATTTCTAGACATCTTTTTATCCTATAACCTAGACCAATTAAATGTAGCATTTCCCACATACGGACATCAATGTTGCTACCAAAATATGTAAATCATGATGCATGACATCAACTACAAGTCCGCACTAAAGTGCATGATTAAGCAAGCTAACATGCTAGGATAGGAAGGCTCGACCTCGAATTGACAAGTTAGAGGTTGTTTGTTTGGCCTTCGAGACTTGAAATGTGTCGAGATGACCTGTTCGGCCCCAATATGAGAGGTGATGGCTTCGTATGTGACGATCCCAAAATTTTGCTTAATTTTTCAAAACAATAATCTGTCTGCAAGGAGGCCATCGATACCCGCAAGAAAAAGTTGAGGATACCAGTATCATGTTGCGTGAAACTGCGACACTGTAAATTGTTTTTGAAATCAACTTTTGAACTCATTTTTAATGATCTTTTCTTGTTAATAACATTAAGAAGACAGTTTGATATAACCTTGCTTCAGATTTGCTTTCTTTTCAATTAAAAAGGCGGATACGAAAAAAAGTTGCGAAATGAAGTTGTTAACTAAATTTGAGCGGAAGATATGAAAGATAAGAGTTCGTTTTTTGCATAAATTTTCTTGAAGCAACCATCAGCAAACTTGAGTGAGCACTTGATTACTAAAGCATAAAACTTTATGCACGTGAAATTAAACTTCATTTGATAGTTGATAATTGATACATATGGCAAGCAATCATAAATCACTCACAAACTCAACGGATTTTTCTATCTGAAACTTGAAAATAAAGTTTTTCCTATGTTACAAAGTGTGGAAGGTTATAGCTCAAATATGAAAATTGAGGCACTAATAACTATTTTAACAGATTAATTAATAAAACAGAGGAATGGATGTTCTGATATGCTCTCCATATGATCAGAGCCGGACCTGATAGGAGGCCCAAGAGGCCTCCGCCTCAAGCCCAGAATTTTAGGGGGCCCATTTTTTACTTTTCCCTTTTTTTCAAACCTACTATGCCCATGTGTTCAAAAGAAACGAATAAATACTTTAATGAAAAGGAAAGGAAGGAATATCAAAAAATTTATTTGTTGTTTTATTGTTGATTTAAGTTAACAAATTTAATTCCGTAAACTTCTAATTATTTTATTTTATTTTTTAAAAAAAGGGATTGTTTGCTACGACTTAGGACCTAGGGCCCAAATTTCGAAGTTCACCTCAAACCCCACAAAGCACAGGTACGGCCCTGTCCATTTCTCACTACATAAAAACGTGATGCCAGTATCAATTAGAAAAGAGATTCTTAGAGCATCAATATCCTCATTCTTCCACATTTCAAAAAATCATCAATGAAGATAATGACAATTTATCCAAGAATACTTTAAAAACTTGATTCATAAGGTCCATGAAGCATGCAGGGGCATTTGTTAAACCAAACAACATCACTCAAAGTCCTTAATGCCCATAACTAGTACTAAAAATTTTGTCTAACACACATCTTCAATTTTTATTTTTGGCCGATGATATCCCAACCTAAAATTGATTTTAGTAGATACCAATGCTGCTCGTAACAAATCGACTAAACCATCAATGCAAGGTAAAAGATATTAGGTTTTGATTGTGACCTCGATAATCTATACACAATCGCATCGTTCCATCTTTCTTTTTAACAAATAGAACTGAAGCTCTCAAAGGCAAAAATCTAGGGCAAATAAAACCTTTTGATAATAATTCATGTAACTAGACTCGCGCTCTTTTAACTCAACGGGAAAGGTGTCCTTGAAATTAGAATGGTTCCAGGAATTAAATCTATATAAAGTTATATTTCCCTATCCGGCAGTGAACTTGGTAAATCTTCAGAAGATTCCTTCACTACAAGAATTTCTTCTAGTTGCCTAATTTTTGTAATTTGTACTCGACTTTAACAAACTGAGATAAGAATTCCTAGGGAAAGTCATAATTTGATGCCTTGGAATAGTCAATTGATCAAGTCAAAACTCTTAAAAAATAGTCTGTCGATTACCGGCATCGAGTATTCGACTCTATCATAAATAGAGTCCATCTAACTTTCATAAACTTTTACAGTATAAAACATGATTAATAACGCCAAACGCAGCATACATATTTGGAACCATGTGACCTGGTGAATCCTTCAACCTTCCTCCCAGTCAATATCATCCTCGTCCTCATCCCCGTCTGAAGCTTCTGCTTCCACATTTAAGTCGTTAACTTTGAAATTCTTGGCTGTGTTACCTGAAATAAAGCGTACTCATAACTTGAATAGCGTATCTACAAGACCAGATTGTATGTTATCTTTCAAGAGGATAAAGTACGAAGACACCCGATGCCAAGGAGAAACAATAAAAAGCAAAAAAAAAGTTAAATAAAGAACATAAAAATTTGGGAAAATTGCGGCAGTGGTCCCTATCATTTTCAATTTTTCAGACTTTACCATAACCTTCAATTTGTGCCAACAAACGTCCTTAACCTTTCAAAAATATGCAGCTGGAATCCAAACGGATGGAAACCATCCATTTGACCGTTAGTTGACCAAAAAATTTAAATTTGACCAAAATTGGTAAGAGCAAAATGGTAACTTAGTTAATTCCATATTATAAAAAATCAAACAAAATTAGGGAAAAATATAAAAAACCAAGAACACCTCCCCCACCCCCCAATCAAAACCACCTATATCCTTCTTCTCCGACAAGCCTTACCGAAAACAGTCACCACACCACCTTTGACCCATACTACCACCACCACGACCACCCACTACCAATTCTAGCACCCTCCACCGCCACCATATTTGCCATTATTCATTTGAAAATAAAACCAAGAAAACTCACACCTTATTCAAAAATAAATCAAGAAAACTCATCCACCTTCGCCACCCACACGATGTTGCACTCAAATCGATACCACCACCACCATCTTAACCCGCAACAACCAGCACAACAAAAACCCACAGCCACGAGTGAAATGGTTATCAAATCCTCTGCAATTTCGAAACACCTCAAAATTCCGCAAAAACCCACCAATCCATTTTTTATTTTAAAATTGACAAACCCCAAAATCAACACCAAAGATCTAAGAATCAAGCCAATCGCCGCCATCACTAATGATTGTCAAATCCCACACAGCCACAATCGAATCTCATAAAATGGAAAAATAAAAGTCAAAGCTATTACAAAGCTCCAACAGATTTATGAAAGAAAAATCTGATTTGGGTGGTGGCACCAGCCTTACAGATGACAGCATTGTGATCTTTGAGTGAAGGTGGCGGCATTGTGATGTGGTTGCGATAGTCGGCCTTTGGATGGCGATTTCAACCACTGTGTGGGTGGGAGTGGGGAAGAAGGGAAAGGTAAATCCCCGACTTCCGGGTTTTTTCATTAGAGAGTGGGGGATGGGGGGATTTGGGGTTTCCTTTTTAATTATTTTATGTTAATTTTATGGAATTACCATTTTGCCCTTACCAAATTTGGTCAAAATCAAATTTTTTTGATCAACTAACAATCAGATGGATGGTTTCCATCCGTTTGTACCCCATCTGCATATTTCTGAAAGGTAAGGAACGTTCGTTGGCACAAATTAAAGGTTAAGATAAAGTGTGCAAAAATTGAAAAAGTTAGGAACCGCTACTGTAATTTCCCTAAAAATTTCTTCCATGCCGCATGGATATTATTACAAGACTTTCACATTTTTCTGTCACCAAATGAGCAAGTCAAACTTCATGCATATGTAGGAGTAATTTGTAAAAATCCTGTATTTAAAAAATATAACGCGAAACTACTAATAATATTTTGACTCATTGCAACAAGTGTTTTATTTAATTTCAGATACGACACAACGGGGGATATCTACACCAGCTAGACAGTTAGAGATATTTTAAAAATCTGAATTTTAAAGATTGTATCTAATTTTACTTTGTTTCTTGTGTCAAAGCATACATATCACCATCTCCAAAGTCCAAAATATGTGTAAAATAAGTTAAAATAGGAACCTGGAAGGCAAAATAATTATTCCCAACGGTGCGCTACAAAATAAAGTTAAATGCATGTTGATAATACCTGCAGGAGGTTCCTCATCCCATTCAACATCATCTCCCTCAAACTCATCCCCACGCTTCGACTTCATGCCAACTTGGCGCTCAGTGGGGATGGCAACCCCATTAGAGGTGACCGCATTTGACATTTGTTGTTGGTTGTCATCATGTGCTTGTTGTTCACGTTGCCGCGTAAGCAAAGCAGCATAGTAAGCTTTAACATATTCATCCTATAATATACAGAAAATCTCAAATAAGATCTTGAGAACATTATAATCATAAAAAACTTTACCCATTTTTTTATTTATCGAAATAGAGAATACAAGGTTACAAAGAAGAGTAGGAATTGATGATGGCATACATGGAATCCTTATATACAAAGTATATAAGAAAACTGAAAGGAAAAGAAAAACAAGAAGTTTGTAAATCTAAACAAACCTGTATATTCTTCACGTCATCTTTTTCATCTGTAGGTTTTTTGTCATCGGATGATTCTACAGCTGTTGAACCACCAGCCAACTTTGCCTCTTGCTGGGTCTCTCCACGCTGCTCATCTGTAAGTTTCATCCCTTTCCTTATCATCCAAGGAGGCAAAACTTTCACAGGTGCATTTCCATTCTCCAATTTAATGTTCTCTCCTTTTCCATCAATACCGGAGAAAGCAACTTCAACCTGCCAAAACAAGTTTCGGCATTCAACATCTGAATTTCTTTCATGTCAATAATAGTTTCTTACAATCACATACATGATAAAATGCTTCCATCATAACTATTAGTAGTCCTCTAATAAGAAACTGCCAAGAACAATTATAAAGTGTAATACAATCCGTGTCATTCTTATTTCAAAAGAAAACAAATCAAACACATCAGCTAATTATTATTATTAAATTTTTTTAGTATACAGAAACACTCCCATGCTTCAACTTATGCTTTCGACTTCACTGTATCAGCTGTCATAACACAATAATAGTACCAATAAGACTCCCCTAAACCTCACGACATGACATAATCAGACTAACAGAATTCAGACAGATCAGGTACATATTTCTCCTGGACTTTTGCAGGAAAATCCAAATTTAACATAGCAAGCGTGCTTTGACATATTCATACAGATTGAGTATATATATCAAAATTCAAAGACTAGCGCCCTAGAAAACTACTTTACAAGAAATACATGATTAGACAATAAAGAGGCATAAACTCTTTCCCTCACCCAAAATTTGACAATAACCAATAATATTCTTAGGCTATATAACCTTCATAAAAAGAGAGAGAGGTTAGAGACGATGCAATTCTCTCCTAAACTTCTTTTCATCATAGTGAATTATTGCAATGGCAGAAAAGGACATAGTTTCGCATTGAGATGAACCTCTATAAATCTAGTGTATCTTTATTTCTTTCTGCATATTGATTATTCTCAAAAGAATAGAATTAGGATTTCTAATTCTCAACAACTAAGTGACATCAAAATAATATGTATAATTTAATAAGTCACACAATTCTACCTCTAATAGAACCTACTATATTATGCCACATAAACTAATGGTGCTAGATAGCATCATTTATTTATACGAGGTTTTTAGATCTCTTTTTAGTCATTGCATTGGGATTGGGAAAGGGATCGTGTGATAAACCAAAAATACAGTTGGAAAATAATTGGGACAACATTTAAGTGAATTTATGTGCAAGTGGAAAAGATTAGAGATTTACAATTATGTCAAAAACAGGATGAAAACACTGGATCGGGCCTTAGAAGTTTCAGTGAAAAATCTAATTCAACTAAAAAGCTTAGGGACACTACAAGCTTGTTTTTCCCACTCCTTATATAAGCCTTTTATCATCTCTAGTAACAAGATTTCTCACCTTGCATGACCTTCAAACTTTATTTTGCATTCCTTTATTCTTCAATCCTAAGCTCTTAAAGACGGTTTCGAGTGATTGTGAAAAAGAAGACAAAGGAAGGGTTATTACATAAAACTAATGTTGGTTTTGCAAAATTAGTTCCTCATGATTTTGGTGTTGTTTTTTCAACTCTTTCCTCGTAATTATAAGTATGTTATATGTTCATATGTGAAATTTGTATGCATGGGAAAGGAAGATACAAGCACATTATTAAATGAATCGACAAGGATGTGTACGAAAGCTTGCACTTGCATAGTTGGTCCCCAACCTTTCACTATAGTTGCACGTGAGTACTCAATATTCGGAAGCATTCAGACATTTTTACATTATAATGTGGGCCTCATGGAAACGTCTCACTTCAAATCTTAGGGCACTAGTTCAAGTTGGGAAGCAAAACCAAATTTTAAAGAGTTGGATATGCTAGGGCCACATGATGATTCTGTAGATATTTGGACAATTTTCATTGTTGGGAGTTGTGACTAATTGTGCAATTATAATAAAAGGTTGGCAACTGATTTTCTCTTTCTAAAGCTTGGGAACAAACATGGTATTGCAACAATAACATGAAGACTAATAACTCAATTTCCCCTTCTTAATATGTTATATGCTTTCTGTTAATATGACTTCATATACTAGATGACATGATAAATAATCCAATTTGCACGAGCACGAACATGATTGGTGAAAAATCCTAGCATTTACAATGATGTTTTGAACAACAAAACACGAGTTCCACGAGAAATATTTTTACCCTTTTGCTATGACACTGAAGGCATAAATGACGTTCAATAAATTAGAACGTTAAGGTGTGAGATAACTTCTCAGAGATATCATGAGAGATAAGGAAGCAAGATGACCTAAGGCAATCTTGGGTCATGTTATGTAATGATGTTGGCCATTATAATTGGAATGGCGTTGCATGAGCATAGTAATGGTGAAGAGGAGTAAGAAATGATTTCAAGACAAAAATTTAAACCATATTGATGCGTATATTCTCTCCTATAAAAAGATGATTTTTTATTTTTATTTTTATTTTTATTTTTATTTTTTATGATCCCATGAAATGTACTCTTATGATAGTCAAATTCATATTCATTTCAAACCTGTGCAATGTCTTTACTTATGGAGCCTTTAGTTTTGCATTATGAGCACCAAAGATCGGTTATTCCATAGTCTCATTGCCGATTGACAAGAACTCCTAAGCTTTGAAGCTCTGGATACATGAAGGTAGACCTGTTGAGGCTATGATTTGGAAGCTAACTGTTATAGTTTGAGAATCATGTTTTGAGTTGTATACTTAGACCGTTAACATATAATGTCGTAAACTATTGTCGTCATGTTGAAGTTCACAAACATTCCAGAGCTGTTTATGATCAAGGAGTTATTTTCGTTATAAATCTAACACGATGGGAAATATAGGTTATGTATCTCCATGCCTTCCTGGGTTATACGACAGTTATTTTGTGTGCTTCAATTAGACTATCTTTAATTAGATATTATGATCAGTGCGCCCAACACGGACATCGAGATATGTAACCCATGCTTCATTTTCAACTCCCCACTTTGCTCAGGTAAGTGAAAATAAAAACAAGAATAACATAAGAAATTGGTAATCTTGTAAGTAAAAGGGTAAAATGCTGAGGAGCTAGTCACCTTTGTCTCTCCAACATAGGGCATAGGTGTTCCACCAAATCCAAACCCCTGAGAAGATTTAGAAGGATCATTCTCATGATCTCCATTTGCTGCTCGACCGACAGCATTCTGAAGTTCCCAAGCTTGAAGGCTTCCAAATTCAGGTACAGTCAAGTCCTTCACTCTTCCAAGTTGATCCATCAATGGTTTCAGTTGTTCCTGTACTCCATTAAAAAAAAAAATTGATTCAAGGAAAAGGCATGGAAGGCACAAAATCCAGACAATGCATTTGAAAAAAAATAGAGATTGAAATGGTTTTCAACTATCAATGGAAAAATTGTACAATTTAGTGAACGAATTATGGCACACAGATGCTCATGTTAGTAATGTCTACGAAGCTGGTTGTGTCTCAGATAGTTTATGACAACAGCATTCATGACAAGTTCAGAATAGCAAAAAGCAAGAAGGCATCTCCTGAATCCATTTGGCTACCCTAGGTCATTATCACACCCGCAATATTGAAGAACTAAAGCATGAAACCCGAGAGTTCCACTCAATGCAAATAGACTAACATTCCATGGTTCCCATTTGTTCATCCTCCCACAGGATGACCTATCCTCACTTTATCATCAAAAGGACATTCAAGTGCTGACCTACATTTCGTCTTCATAATAGAGCACTATTTCAACTGATTTGATGTGACCGAGCTACATGCAGAAATTTACTCCAACATGATCTTCGTTTGGCTTTCCATTTAAGAGCAAATACTAATACAAACTTGATTAAAGGCATTGGCAAATTAGGAAACATTACCTCACAATGAACTAAGTTTTACTGATCACGATCTATGAGAACACCATGAGTATTAAGCTATATATGAAATAAATAATTATGTACCATGCAACCATGAGAGGTTTTAAAAAATCTCAAAATACCATACACCCGCCCAAACTCAGACGGATTAGCGAATAAAAGAACAATCTCTTAGAATATATTATACAAAAGGTAACTTGCAATCGAGAATAATATTTTTGTGGATATTTTACTACACCTATGAGAAATTATATGAATACAATTATGCCCGCAACAAGCCCGAGAATGGGCAGTCTGGCAGTGTTAGGTTCAGGAGAGAATAATCCTGACCAAAATATAGTTTATAGGGTCATGTTGCATTTAGTTAGCTTCCCATATGGATTGCTATATGTTGTTGGCATATATAATCTTCACAAGGACAAACCTCCATATTTTGTAGCATATCTTTCAACTTTTCATGGCGCCGTCTCCTAGCATTGTCATCTCCATCTCCCAGTTCTTGGGCAGCTAGTTTGTCAGCTTCAGCCACAAGTACCCCATCGCAACTTTCACAGTGAAAATATTCATCGTGTGGGGAAATCAACCGGAGCGCATCCAGAGCAGTGTATCTGGACTTACGCTTCCAATCAGTTATGAAATAAACAAAAAGGGGACTCAAAGAGAAGACATGACAGTAGCGGAAACATATACCTTTTACTGCAATTGGGGCATATGTACTCCTGAACGGTGTTCTTGCTTTCTAGCTCATCCTTTAGCTTTTTCTTCATGCGGTGTAATCTGTATCTTACCACATCATATATCTACAATAGATAATTAGAACTAAGCCCCTGCTTGATACCAATTAAACTCTAGATTTTAATTTAAATCAAAGTCAACAATTCATTTCAATCACATATTTTATGGGTTCCACAACTTTTCAACCATTAACTTCTATCAAAATTTAGTAAAAATAGAATTTTAATTCCCACTGAACAAGGGCTAAATAAGAATGAATTGTTCAAAACCTGAGAACAGAAATTAACATTTAACATCATCACATTCAATAACCGACCAATTTCATGAAATGTAAATAGAAAGCCGCATTAAGCCATCTAACATAGAAAAATTTCACCAGAAGGAACAGGTATGCAACTAAATTTTCCAATGCGGCATAAATTAGGAATTTCAGTTGATAAGAGATCAAAATATCAACTTCCAAACTAGTACATGAACCTACTCTACTACACTCAATGCAAAATAATCGGATGCTTTAACACGGTAAGCGATTGTGTCTTATTTATACCCTCTTGATCCCAGGGCCCAGATTTCATCTATTCTTGCACCATGTTGCTATCCAAGTTGAAGAAAGAATGCAAGAGCTGGAAAATGCACAACGGTCAAATATGACCCTCAAAAAAGAGTATTTTGAACCTTGGCAACCATTACCTAATAGCAAATTAATCCTGCTCTGTCTTCCATCTCTTATGCCATTCATTTCTCTGGTCTTCTGTCTTCCACCTTCCTTTCCACTCCCCATCTCCCACTCTCTTGGTGTTTTTAATCTTTATTTCTCCTGATGATTCCTTCAGCTTTACTATCGTTTCTTCTTTTATTTTGTTTATTTATTTATTTTTTGCTTTAATCATTCAAAGTAAAAACTTAAAGTGGACTTGAGGAGGACTGGTGCTTGATAAGGCTCCTAATAGCTGAGAATTTGTCAAGATTCAGGAATAACTTTGTACCAGAGAAACTCTTAGATCCTAGCTTAGAGAAACTCAATTCTTTTCTAAAGCACTGAATTGATTTATTTCAATTATTTAAAAACTATCCAGATGGCGATATTTCGGCTTATTAACAGTAAACTGTCATTCATGGTTCAAGGCATTATTTAGAAATTGAGGTTGAATTGGAATTTGGTTAGCTCAACTCATTCCTTTGAACCTGTTATGTATTTCTTTTGTACAGCCAGCAGGGGGAGGAAGCAGAGCTACAAACCTGTGCATAATCCAGGCAACAATATGAATGAGTATGCAGCTTAAGTTTTTCATCTCCTTCTCTTCCACCCGGTTGACCATCTCCCGTGGCAGCTACAGCAGCACTGTATATTTTTGCACCTTTTGCAGTCTACAACAATATTAATGAGGGAATATTAGAAACAGCATAACAGACAACAAATGGCTAAAGCTAACTACAGAGCAAGACATATTTCACAACTAATAAAGATCGCCATTGAACCATTAAATTTGCAAATAAAATCAACAAGCTTTGAGAAAACGAAGTAAAACCTTGGTAGTAAGTTAACAGAAATTGATTTTGAACCTACTGACAGCATTTTAGGAATCAATTTTGAGTTGTTCTTAGAAATGAGTGTGAAGATGTTTGGTGCAAAATTTTTACATTAAATCCTTCACTTCTAATTATACCTTAAATAATATTTAATAGCAACTGTTTATGAGAATAAATAAAAAAATTTGTTAGCAAGTGGAGCCGTGTTTTTGCTGTAACTGTTCAAGGGTAGCAAGTGCAGCTACACATGAATTAAACCTGAAAGCATACCATGTGGGGTAACATTAATAAGGGATGATGGTTCAGGTTTGCAGCAAAAGCAGATCCAAGTTCAATTTTGGAATGCGTTATTTCACATTCGCATAGCTCAAATAGTAACATATCTGGACTGGACTGACAAACATCATTAAGGTTGGGGAGAAAGAATGGAGATAACCCAACGTTGAGCAAAGTTCATTTTAGTCACTCAAAACTTTTTTGTTTCCAAACTCATCACTGAAGTTTCAACTTCATTTCAATTTGGTCACCAATAAAGATTCCATCACAAGATTAGGGTTCTTTTCTACATGGCAGATGGATTTTCTTGTGTGGGTTCCTCGTGTTTTTAGTTTGCAACATTGTTTGAAAAGCGATGCAAACTTGCAGTTTTAATATAAAACTTTCACAAGTCAAAACATGTGATTATAGCACAATTGGGCAACTAACGAGCCCTTATTAACAGCTGCACAGGTTACGAAAGAAAATCGTTTACCACAGAGGAAAGGCCACTAAATTTTGCTGCAAAATAATCGTTGGTGACCAAATTCAAACGAGTTTGGGAAGGATAGAAAAAAGTTAGGTGACCTCTAGCGTTTTACCCTTTAGGTTGTGTTGGAACACAAATGCAAGTTTGAACTCTCCGTGCATAATGTCATGCGGGCTCTAAGGTTAAAACAAAAGATCAAGTCTACCAAACAACATGACACGTCGAAAACCCAAAAAACAGATGACTGTTACAAAATACAATTTCTAAATGTTAATACAATGCAAAACAACTTAAGAAAATCATCAAAAGTTTATAAGCCCCTATTTGGTGTTGCTTAAAATCATATTTTTAGTAGATTTTGATAAAAGTTTAAAGAATTTTGAGGTTGAAAAAGTTATGTGTCCAATAAAATGTATGGTTTAAATTAATCGTTAACTTGAAGTAGGATTTTAATTTGATTTTAATTCAAACCAAACAGCGGTTTAAGGACTTGTTTGGCATGACTTTTACTTTGCTTTTGCTTCTTGGTGCCATAATTTGTTTTTTGAAACTAATTTTTAAAACAACTTCCTTTTCCATAAATACTTTTAAAGGACATAAATAGTCAAACAGGTCCAAAAGTAGCTTTTGTGTATCAAAAGCTCCTTTTTAACTTTTCAAAAGTTATACCAAACTGACCCTAATAGGATTAGCAAACACTGGAAGATAGTTAAGGATAAACATAAACAAAAACAAAAACCAAACTAGCATCCAGTAGAATATTAAAAGGGAACAAAAGGATTTGGGCCTTATCACTGAACCCTCAAAACAGACCTCCTTCCTGTGATCCCTAGTGACCAGTTTTTCTTCTTCAAAGAATCTCAAAGTCCGACGAAGTTGCTTCGAGTGTAGCTTCAAGTCCTTAGCCAAATCTTCTTCCCTTACCCACTGACGTCTAAAATAGAACATAATTTAGAGCTTTGTGGGTTATAATACATAAATAACACATGTTCCACACATACATAAAAGAGCCAAAAATAAGATAGATAACTAGAATGAAGTAATTCGACTGTAACTACCAAACAAAACATCTATTGATATCTCAGCATATAGACACTTCAAATAAATAACATATCTATCCATCCATGCAGAGTGAGTAGCAAAAAAGCATTATTATAGCCCATCCCGAGTTTATTCGAAATAAGCTTAATCTGTTATTGTTGTACATATGACAAACATTCATAATATAACACAAAATATAGAGATCCCTTCTATCATCATNCTTGAATATTTCACCAACTACTACATGTCTGCGTATTGAAAATCCACAACGATAGAGACTTCGTTATATTGACGAGTTTTACATTTACAACAGCATAGAGGAATGTAGAGACGCCAAAATGTTGAATTGTCTTTCCCGAAACTTAATAGAGATGGACATGATGGTATTTTTCATAAATTAGATAAAGAATTAAGATCCAAGCCTGCAAAAACATCTTAAACCATGAAGTACCCAAAAATATACCCATATAAAAGTTCATGCAGCATAATATATTATATAGATACATTTGGTGTTTTTACCTGATTAATTGAAAGTCAAATAAGTCGGAGAAGAAAGATCTCAAAATCCTTGGCCGGATTTGGAGAGAAATTAACAACCGGAAATAGCTCAGTCTCACTGGAGAGATTCTCCACTGGGTATCGATTAGGGCTTTGATTTAATGGGAAGATGAGATAAGGGAGGAGCAAAACTCTGAATTGCAGTAGAAGGGGAAAGGCGAGATTGAAAAACCCAAAAAATTTCGAAATAGGTAAAATTCGAGGAAATACACAAAAATGGCTCTTACCAAAAATTGACACTGGCCTTTGACCTAAAAAACAAATTAAGTTAAAAAAAAATTTCATAGTAAAAACCTATTTTACCTTTCAGACTGTTTGAATTATCTCTCACCGATCGATCGACCAGTGCAGAAATTCGACCGACCGACCGACCACCGGAGTTACACCAACGTCGCAATCAACGACCATCATCTACAGTGGAAATAAAAGAACCGGTTAGTTTTCTGATCTTTTCTCCAGTTCGAATGTTTTTTTCATAGAATAGCATCTTTAGTAATTTTGGTTAAAATTAGATCCATGGGCATGAGTAGTTAGATTGTGGGCATGCTGGAGTGTGGGAAATGTGATTTTTTGCCATTTTTTGGAGCTCAGTGGTCGGGAATGGCGGTTTCCGGCCATTTTCCGGCCACCGGGCGGTACCAGTCGCACCAACCGACTGTTAACAGTTCACCCAGACTGTTATCGGCCCAGATTAAATTTTTAAATTTTAAATTTTTTTATAATTTATGTAATTAATTAAATTTTTTGTTTGATTAAATAGTAATTACATTATTTATTTATTTAATTTTTTTATCATTGTTAATATAATATAATAATTGAAATATTGTAAAATTAACAATGTTGATTATTTTTTTTTTGAAATTATCTTTAATTCATTTTTTCAAATTTTTTTTATGAAATTATCTTTAATTTTTTATTTCAAATTTATTTAATTTTTATATTTGTCTTTTATATAATTTAATAATTGGAATATTCTAAAATTAACAATGTTGATTCTATTTTTTTTATGAAATTATCTTTAATTTATTTTTTTAAATTTATTTAAATAATATGAATACTCTAAATTTTAAAAAAAGGTAAAGTAATTATTTATTTAATTTTTATATTTGTCTTTTATATAATTTAATAATTCAAATATTGTAAAATTAGCAATGTTGATTCTATTTTTATTATGAAATTATCTTTGAAAATGTAAAGTAATTATTTATTTAATTTTTATATTTGTCTTTTATATAATTTAATAATTCAAATATTGTAAATTTAACAATGTTGATTCTATTTTTTTATGAAATTATCTTTAATTTATTTTTTTAAATTTATTTAAATAATATGAATAGTCTAAATTTTAAAAAAAAAGGTAAAGTAATTATTTATTTAC
>NW_019264047.1:97470-102791 GCF_002742605.1 Olea europaea var. sylvestris | reverse complement strand
ATCTTTAATTTATTTTTTCAAATTTATTTAAATAATATAAATAGTCTTTACATTTTTCGAAAATGTATTTAATTTGAAATTTTTTGTTTGTAAATATATTTTCCAAATAATAATTATTTTATTTAATTATTTAATTTTTATAATTTCCTTTTTTATATATTTAATAATTGAATACATAATATTGTTCGAAATTAACAATTTGTTTTGTTCCTTTTATTGTTCTTTTATGAAAATCTTTGATTTTTTTTCAATTTATTTAAATAATATTTATATTCTTTAATTTTTTTGACAATACATTTAATTTGATTTGTTGTTTTTTATAAATATATTTTTCAAATGTAATACTTGTGGTTGTATGGTAGTTATAGTTCGGTTCTCTTGATTTTTTCTGAGATTATGCTTTATTTTGCTATTTCTTGTTCAATGCTATAACATTTGAATTTTTGCAGGATGGAGTATCATTTAGATGCAGAGTTGAGACGGATGTCGGGAAAAGCTACTTGGAACAGTAGCTTTGAAAGTTTTACTGCTGTATTAGAGCTACTCGATGATCAGTACGGAGATATTCTACGACAGTCCTTCTTGTGGCCACTGTACCAGTTGCGAGAGGTGCAGTACTCAGGACAGATCATTGATGCACTTCTATGTCGGCTTCTGAGGCCAGTCGACGGCGATTCCCTCCAGTTCAACCTCGGGGGCAAGGTCGTCAGTTTCTCGATATTTGAGTTTACATTGATCACTGGACTGAAGATTACGGGTGACGATGCAGCCATGGAGAGAAGCAGTAGGCTGTACGAGACGTACTTCCAGGGACATGGGTCGGTGCTTCTACCCGACTTGATAGTCGCGATCAGAGGGTGCGACCATATGCTAGATAGATTGAAGTTTGGGCTGGTCTACATCCTCGAGAGTGTGATGAGGTGTCATCACAAGAAGATTGTCATCGACATTTTTCATTTGCAAGTTGTTGACGACATCGATGCGTTCAACAACTATCCGTGGGGCCGAAGATGCTACGAAGACACCGTACATGTGTTCACCAGATCGCACTCGAGGCCCAGGGGGTCGATGCATAAATACGATACATATGGATTGCCGTTAGCAGTGCAGGTAAATGTTTAATATAATCAAAGTTAACGTTTTAGTGTATTACATTGATGCTTAATAAGTGTATGTGTTACAGATTTGGGTGTATGAAATAGTTCCTGTACTGGGGGCCCGCTTTGCGCAGCGAGGGGAGACACGCTGCCCTCGGATGCATCATTGGAGATCATCGCGAGCGGAGGGATGTCCCACTGGGAAGCAGTTATCGGCCCTCCTCGACGATCCTCAGGTAAGTATTATGCATTTGTGATTTATATTATACGTAGTTTAAAATTTTGTTTACATGATCGTTAAATAGTTGAAATGTCAATATGTCAACTTGAAGTCATACCTGAGTTGACGCCATCAATGGAAGAGGAGGCTCGGGGTCTTGTGCGGGATTTAGGCGTTCCGCACACCCTAGATGAGGAGATGCCTGATCCGAGCTTGGACCGAGATTGGGTATGTGAATGAAATATAATTTATTGAATATGATCGACGTATAAATTTATTGAATAATTTTTCATTTTATTTATGTAGGAGGGCGGTCCAGCTGATCGACGATCACCTCCGCCAGGGCCATCGCCGCCACCATTGGCATCATCTCCGCCGAGAGTATCGTCCCTGCCATTGGCATCACCTCCGTCGAGGGCATCACCGCCGCTAGTGGCATCACCTCCGCCGGGACCATCGCCGCCGTCATTGGCATCACCTCCGTCCAGACACCTCCCCCGTGTGTCTCCGGGGCACAGTGATGATTTGTATACCCGTTTGACTGGATTTATAGCGGAGGAGGTCGGCGCGCTACGACGAGATTTGACGGAGAGGGTTGATGATCTGGGACGAGAGTTGACAGGGAGGGTCGACGATATGGGACGAGAGTTGACAGGGAGGATTGACGATCTATCCCATGATGTTGGAATACTACAGTCTTCCGTTGTCGACCTTCAGGATACAGTAGCGACGCTTAGAGGAGATTTAGCCGACAGACGATGGGGGGACAGAGGGGATGGTGGAGATCATGATCGAGAGGGTGGCAGATATGGTGATGGAGAGAGGGGTCACCCACATTTTTGGCGTGATGAGACATTGGAGTCCTTGTGGTTGTCTATGGAGGGGGTGGCCCCGATGGGGATGGGAGAAAGGACTACGGAGGGAGTGGCCCCGACGGGAGGGGCGGAGGAGGTGGGGACGGAGGGGGAGGCCCCCATGGAGGGGGCGGAGGAGGTGGCCCCGGAGGTCGAGAGGACGCCCGACGTGATTGAGGGTAAGAGACATGCTGTTGACGAGACGGAGCAGGTGGTCGGCAAGAGATTGAGAGTGCCGTCACAGTATGTTGTTTCCTCCTTCACGGCTGAGGCCAAGAGGAGGACGTTCATCGATGGGACGTACCCGAACTTATTCAGAGAGGTGGACAATGTCAAGTGGAAAGCGTTCGAGACAGAGTGGAGGAGAATTATCCCCGGGTAAGTATTGTATGATTTTAATAAAGCACTGTACGCTAACTCGTCTAAGCTTATTTTAACATTTCCCTCTTTTTTACAGAGTTAGCCGCACGATAGGACAAAGGACGGTCTCGAACCCTTACAAATGGTTTCACGATATCACCACTGCGGGAGCTTGGCTCGCTAACGATGTAAGTGAACTACTCATTTCGTGTTTTTTATGTATATGTGACCTTGTGTTTATTAAATGAATAACTCATACTTTTTCGGTGTTTCCTGCTGCAGCACATCGGCCTGACCATGGACTTGCTGCGAGATCGAGCTCAAAGACATCCAAAATCATTTGATGTCCATGGCCGAGTCATATTAAACACCGAGTTCCTGGGTGCCGTCACCATAGAGTATCAGTCGCTCACACATGTGGGTAATGAGAACACGGTGCCAGAATATATGCTCGAGTGGGTGATAGGACTGTCACCGAGTGTCGGGGGAAAATCATGGGAGGGTTGTACGCATATGTACATTTCAGCGTGCATCAATAAACACTATGTTACGCTGGAGATCGTTTTTGCTGACTCGACTATATATGTGTACGACCCAAATCATTCATATTTGACACAAGGCCAGTTGGAGCAAAATCTGGAGTCCGTGGCTGTCATTGTTCCTATGATGGCCAGAAGAGCGGGGATAAATGTACAGGACAGATTGCGGATCGTTCGGAACACGACGACAGTGCGACAATCCGTAAGGTAAGTGTTTGAACGTTGTTGTTTTCATCTTTCAGATTTAGTTTTTATTTACACAGTACTAAACTGATTCATTCTTGTTCAATTGCAGCGACGACTGCGGCATATTTGCCATTAGGTACGTTGAATTTTTAAGTATAGGACATAAGGTTGATGAAATCAACCAGTCGTGGATACAGAACTGGAGAAAGAAGCTAGCATGTGATTTGTTCGAATTTAATGCTGACCCATAAATTTCATTTATATATATGTAACATTTCAATTGTAAATTTAATTATTTTTGTAATTATGAAATAATTGTAAATTTGTGTTCAATATATATAACATTCAAATTGGAAATTTAATTATTTTTTGTTATTTTGAAATAATTGTAAATTTGTATTCAATGTATATAACATTCAAATTCGAAATTTAATTATTTTTGTAATTATGAAATAATTGTAAATTTGTGTTCAATGTATATAACATTCAAATTGGAAATTTAATTTTTTTTGTTATTTTGAAATAATTGTAAATTTGTGTTCAATGTATATAACATTCAAATTCGAAATTTAATTATTTTTGTAATTATGAAATAATTGTAAATTTGTGTTCAATGTATATAACATTCAAATTGGAAATTTAATTATTTTTTGTTATTTTGAAATAATTATAAATTTGTGTTCAATGTATATAACATTCAAATTCGAAATTTAATTATTTTGGTAATTCTGAAATAATTGTAAATTTGTGTTCAATGTAATATAACATTCAAATTAGAAATTTAATTATTTTTTGTTATTTTACCCGTATGCCGAGTGTGGAACTATTTTTTGTATATTGAAGATTTATAAATAACAAATATTGAACAGTGTAAAGTAAAAGGAAATATTATTCATTTCACGTACCTGTCTAGTCGTCATTTAGGGGAATTTGACTGGTACAAAATTGTCGAGTATGCCCTACGGCTCTGCACCGGCCACGCCTACGCGGTCGAGGAAACTCTCCGGTAGATGGTATTCTAGATGTACTTGGACGTCCAGGACCACGAGGTTCAACTGCTAGTGGTAACAAATTATGAAATGGGAGAATGTGCTCGGGAACTTCCCACTCAACTTCATTCGGCAGAGGAAATATAGTCTCGACATATGCTGTTCTCCAAGACTCAGTCGTATAATACAAAGAGCACAACATTCTCGCAGCAAAGCCTCGATACATGGCCACCGCAACTGCATGCTCACATGGAAAACTCTCCAACTGAAATCTCGTACAAGTGCATGTGTTATCAGTCAAGTCCACCATATATGCCGTATTACCTGCACATTGCACGGAGAAGCGAAACTCATCTAGTGCTTTCACATTCAACTTCCTCGCAACCTCTGCCGCCTTAAACAGTTTCTCCTCTTAAGCTGGGGCCAACATGCTAGTGCAACTCTCTGATGCCGCACGTCGGTCATGAAACTACTGTTGTAGCTTGTTACGAATGTTCTCAATCATTGCGAGAATTGGTAACTCTCGAACCTTCTTAAACAATGCATTGAGAGACTCCGCGTTATTCGACGTCATCATGTTGTATCGACGTCCCTGGAAAGTATGACCGCGCCCAATGTTCGATCCCCATCTTCATCAGATACTCTAACGCCGGTAATGATTTACTTCCTATCTCGAGCATGAACTTATTACACTCTTCAGCACTGTAAGCTTCAGCTGCTCTCCTGAACAATGAAACGATGCCTGTGCCCTGATACCTAGTCTTCAAATTACCTTGTATATGGTACATGCAATACCCGTGATGTGCCTCGGGAAAAACTTCAGCGATACCGTTTATTATAGACTGTCCTCGATCAGTTACAAAGGCAAGGTCTTCGACTTCCCCGATCACTTCCCTCAGTTTAGAAAAGAACCAACGCATGGACAGATCATTCTCGCTGTCGACTATGCCGAATGCAATAGGGTAAATTTAGATGTTGGCATATTGACATGTAGCAATAATTAATTTGCCTTGATATTTAGCTTTCAGAGTCGTACCATCAACTAGAATTACGGGTCGCATTGCATTTCGAAAACC
>NW_019264047.1:90630-97162 GCF_002742605.1 Olea europaea var. sylvestris | reverse complement strand
TGCAAATCTTTCTTGGTTTCAAACAGTTGCTTGACCTGTAAGTCCTCATCATCGGGAGCCACACGGGAAGAATTGGAGGACGGTCCACTTGTTCCACCCCCGAGCTCCCACTCTGCTTAGGTCTCTATCGCGATAAAGCAATTAAATTTTCATTTGTAAAATCATTTATATTTTCGTTGTCCTCAACTGTTGACGGAATTCTACGCGTAACAGCGACATCACGATCAGAAGCAACTGTCTCAGGAATACCCACATCATCCGCAGGAACTATCTCCACTGTCTCCCAAAAATTTCGATCATTGTTATCCGCCCTATCCGAATCTTCGCGTTCACCTTCGATAACATCCTTCGTAATTAAAGTCACACCAAGAACAGTCGGAGTCCGATGCATTTTATTCAATTCTAATAGATAATTCAATTCAGCATCATTAGTAACGAATACCGGTGGCATCGGAATGGATGAATCCCCATAACCGTTGAATAGATATCTCAATTGCATATCGTATTGAGATTAATCGACATTCAGCTTATTTTGCAAATCGTGGTACATTTCTAAGTATGGTGTACTCTCTGTTACGGGAATTGCAATACAACCACGTATGTCACTCGTCCATCTCCATTCCCACCGATTATTTTCATTCAATTCGAAATCACCGAAATAACACATGGGGATTATCATATCTGCATGAGGAAATGGTTTTAATCAACTTCAACTATTAATTATAAGAAAGAAAAAGGCAAAAAATCAGCTGCAGCCAAGGCTGTTAAACAGCCGGCTGTTGGCTGTTTAACAACCAACAGCCGGACTGTTTCAGACTGTTTTCGACTGTTTGTTAAGCTAAACCAGTTTGGCGTAGGAGAATACCGTTCTAAAAACGAAATTAAGCATGCGTAATTTAAACGTAAGTTATACATCCGTTTAATTTTTTTTGATAGGTTCTGTTAAAAAAATCTATGTCGACATAAAATTTCTCTATTTAAACGTATACTAATTTACTTAAAACGAAATTAAACATGATTAAATGTACTTACCGATTTGAAGAAATTGATGTGAAAAAAATTTCCAGTTTCAACGTTCCAAAGTTCTTCTAGATTTTGAGGTTCAAGCAGATGAAAAGATGAGAATTTTTTCTGCGTTGGAAGCTCGTTTTGAAGTTTTTATAAGTGGGAAAATGTTTGGTTTTCAATTATTAAGTAAAAGGGTAGTATAATTCTTTCAACAATATATTGTTTTGGAATTGTACAAAATATTTAAGGGCATTTTTGTCTTTTACCATACAAGAGGCCAATGTCATAATATTCATGATTTTGGAAGTCAAACTGAAATTTTGTTCCTTTGACTGGGTCAAAATTAAAAGTACCCCGTAAAATTTCCGGCTAGGTCGTGAACCTTTGAAACTATTTACAGTAGAATCCCAGACTTCCAATATTTTGACAATAAGGCCCACACTTTCAATTTGTACCACCCGACTCTTAAGTGCTTGTCTAGTACAAATTCTTTAAATTTATTTTTTCTAAAATTAATTATCAATAAATTAATTTTACGCATGAACCTTTAACCTTTTTTTTTCCTACTAAAATCACTTTTCACAAAATTTATTATTAAAAAATCTTCATTTATGCGTGCAAGGATGACCATTAAATTTGGGATAAAATTCATTCATTTTAATTACAATATGAGCCCATTTGATCGTAAAGATAGAATTAAATTGAATTGAAAATGAATTTAAGGGAATTGAATTGCTTATAAATTATTTTTCTGGAAATTGTAAATTATTGTGTTTGATTAGTATAATTTTTCACGAGAAAAATGTTGAAATAAAAGTTTGTTTTGTTGTTCGTTTGACTTTATTTTATATAAAAATTGTCAATTAAAATAATAGATTTTACTAGTATTGGGGATGAAATTTGTTTCTCTTGTCAAAAAAAAATTCAAAAAAATTATTTATCTTTTGATGTTCATTTGACTTTGTTTTATATGAAAATTATCAATTGAAGGGAAATATATTTTTACAATAATTTTTAGAATTTGTTTCTATTGCCTAAAAAAATAAAAAATTGGAATTTGAAAAACCATCATACCCATGAGAACTCATTTTCCCCAAAAAGCAAGAAAATGTTTACGTGTGGGGGCAAAAACCAAGAAAATGAATTGCCTAGAAAACTAGTCTATCAAACACCCAAAAATGTTAAAGTTGGAAAAGGATTTCCATTTTCCATAGAAAAGAATTCATATCAAACATGTCCTATATTCTAGGATCAGGCAAAGCCAAGGTTTTGGTCCAGTGTGGGTGCAATTATAAGTATCAGCTATAGTGATTTTTTAACCAAAATTAGTGTATGAAAGAAAAGAGCTTCACAGGATCAATGCAGAGTGTTGAAGAGAAATATTTCATGTTTTCTACTCCATACCTGTGTCATTATAATTTAAAAAAAAAATGAAGTGAAATACTGGAAAAGATCGAGGGGAGTGCTAAAAAATATTAAAACAAAAGCACACAACTAAAAAAGGGGGGATAATGTTATATGTACCGAATATTTTTATCGAATCTTTTACTTACTACTCACAACAAGAGGGGAACACGAGCCGTCATTTTTAAATTCACACGAGCCCCCGCTATACATTGCGAGAGGGGGAACACCGTTCAGTAACCCCTCGATACATATATATTTATCCAAAGAAAGGGGGAGGGCTAATGTTTAAAAAAATGAGTCTCAAAACAAAAGCCCAACACTTGAAAAAAAAAAAAAATCCAAAATCATTCATCTCCTCCATTATGAAATTGGAAGATTGGAATTCCCTTTACCACGGTTGCCGACAGATGACGATTCCCACTTCCCTAAATCTCTTCTATGGTTTCTGGTTGAGTCAGCATGCATGATAGAGTTTGCTTCTTACCTTTTCATCTTTTCTTCTTCTTCTCTTCTTGGTCCCGTGCAAGCACACTGAAGTCCGCTCTGCATTGGCCTTTATGTAGCTCCGCCTCTATCAGTTAGGTAACTATACTCTAATTTTGTTAAATAGAGTAACTAAACCATAATATAATTTCAATCATAAAACTACATCTTAATATAATTTTAATCGAATAACTACATTTAAAGTTGATTTCAATTAAGGTAACTTCGTCAAAATCTATGAATCATAAATAGCAATCTCACATGTAACAATTATAGACCCGAAATAAATACTTTAATAAATAAACAATGTGCACGGTTCAAATAACAAAATTATATGGAGTTACAATAATGGTTTGTTCATTTTTTGCCATTCCAATAATACCAAAATTGATAAGAAAAGGGCAGAGGGAGAAATGAGGTATAATAGGCTGTTCTATAACATTCGAATCTAGATATGCCCAGATGGTTAAGATGTGAAATGTTTGGTTGGCTATTATTTGGTCTTAAGTTCGTACAAGACAGAAATAGAGAGAATTGGTAAAGGGAAAAGTCATTTGGACACCAAAAGTGTACATCAGCTTTGATATCAAGTTGGCAAGATTTGATTGGTTAAAAAATCGTTTATTTTTTTAAACCGTCGAATAGTGCGATACCACGTGGTACAGTATAAAAAATTATGTAAGATGCGGTATACATATCGCATGGTTGATCGGTAAAAGGACAAGAAAGATTCGTATTTACTCAATTTTTTTTTTGGAAAACTGAATATACGAGTAAGGAATACCTAAATCCCAAAACAGTTTCAAATCCACTTCACCTCACTTTTCCCACGGATTTTCACAGTTAAAAAGGATAGAATCAGTACTTTCAATTTGAATTATTATTAGTCTTTAGTTAAAACTACAATCAATCCAGATGCACTGTTTTGCTTATATACATGTTGGATACCAAGTCCTGGCATGAAAATTATCCGGGGCCATAGCAATTCTACACAGATATATAATCAACAAACCAGTTGGCAACCGAGCGAAAATCAGACTATCAGCAGCCGATCACAGAGTTACGAGATATACGCTTTGATAACGTCCGTATAGTTGCATACCAAACCAGTTCTCGGGCAAGTGATTTTACCATTATTTTTCCTTGCCATGTCTTCGAGAGCCTGCATATAGAAACCACATTTAGTATGTCCACACAATTTGAACCTGCAAATACAAACATGCTCATACAAAATCTAGCATTCGGAACAGTGAAGACCTTGGTGCTGTAGACGTAGCCGTTGGGCAAGACGAGTGGTGGATTCTCGGTATCCATTAGTTCTTTACTTATGTAACAAACAAGTTTCGAATGATGCTGCTTTGAATATGGTAGTGGCTGCGCTAATTTGCGGAAGCTCTCCTGTGACAGAGGATCCTCCTTTGTGCAATCATCTTCGTAACAGAATCTGAATCATGTCATGGTAAAAACTTGGACGAAGATAGACATGGCAATTACTCAACCAAACACATGGAGCCATTATGCACGTAATTTAGAAGAGACCAACATGATGTTTGGCTAATCTTAAAAGAAAAGTAAAAGTTGCTCACTTAGATCATGTTTATCTTTTAAGCTTAGACAAACACACTATTAGATAACTTACTCTTTCCTTCTTTTAAGTTTAAAAAAAAAAAAAAAATGTTACTTATTTTGCAAGTAAATCTTAACTTATTATCCAACTTTGACCAATAAAAAATTATTAAAATTGGAACTTATTCTCTTGTAAGTAGACTTTTAAGCTTAGACAAATATGCTCTTGATTTAAAAAGATAAAAAGAATGAAAGAAAAAAAAAGGAAGGAGGCAACATTGGCTTATAAAACTGCTGCCAGTACTAGTATCTTTTGCTCACTTCGATCATTTGAGTCCACATTATTTTGAAAACTGAATCTTTGACAAAAATAGCAGAAGCCGTCATAACAACCTAATTTCTTGATATTTTAGTATAGGAATACTTGAAAATCTAGTAATATATGGCTAAGAATCACAAAGTATGGATACGGAGTTTTTAGAGCCGACAAGCCTGCTTGCAGATATATGTTCAACAAAGGTTCAAGAGTCATGCCATACAATCTGCAAAACTCTTGCTTAAATTGGTCGACTAGGTAATCCCATTGCTTTTCTTCAAATAAAACCTGAAAGAAAATAATCACAAAGATCAGCATATCCTTTTGGTAAATCCTCAGTTCCGACAGGGGTATGGAGACACATTATTATTATTAATTCAAATTATTGGTCACAGTCAATCACACTGTAGGAATTGCTCAACAGAAGATACTAGGTTGTATCATAAATTTCATCAACCAAATACATATCAGATATAGTACATCATCCTTTTGAAAATATCCCTTCAGTCTAATCATTTTCTACTTAATAAAACCATGCCAATTATTCTCGCCAATTTACCCTCGACATAAATTGTTTTCACAATTACATCATGTAGCTTTTGGATGGAAACACAATAAATCTCTTCAAAAGAATAGTACAAACAAAAACCAGTATTTTTGTGCCTGCAAGCAAGTTCTTTAGCAAGAAGCAAATGTGCAAGATTAAGTTCTCAAGGATAGATGATAAAATAAGTAACGCTGTAATAATTACAGATACAGTTGGTATATGCAGTAAAAAAATTTTAAGTCGGATGGGTAATGAAATGTGTTCACCTTGTATTTAGCACATTCAGTATTACTTCTAAAAGCAAGTGTTGCCATTACGCGCTGCAATTCTTTCATGTGTGTAGCTCCCCAAGGTGACAGATGCTTCTGGGCATATGTTATAGCTCGCAGGTTATTTTCGGCTCGTACCAACTCTATGAACTCTTGCAGTCTCAACTGGAATTCAAATTTGCTCTGCAAAAGCATCATGTATTGTACAAATTTGACATGCATCGTACAGAGGAACTATAATATCAATCAACACAGTGAATTTGATATCCTACCAATTCATAATATGGTTTCACAAACTTCTCACAAGTCTTTCTTAATGAACCCAAAAAAGTGAAAATGTAAAATTAAAATAAATAAGTTTTTATATTATTTATTGAGTATTATACCTCAAGGAAAATATGTCTTCTAATCATTCATTGTGCCTAGCTTAACGAATTAGATTGTTGTGCACACTCGTGCAAAATAAGTCCAAAAAAAAAAAAAAAACATGATCTTGACCAGCCAAGAGAAAAACAACCCCCAGCTATTTTTATACAATAATAAACCAATCTTCGTTCTTTACAGGGGGAGGAGTTAATAACAAAATAAAAATGACAAAATAAACAAAACCTTGTTCCCAGTGGTGTAGGTTATTAATGGAAATTATGCAGTTATCACAAACATCAAATATATGATGAATACAAGAAGTGAAATGTAACAAAAAGGCACTACAGAAACACTATACTGTCGAATTATGCCGCATTATATCCTTCCTTCCTCTTTACAGGGGGAGGAGTTAATAACAAAATAAAAATGACAAAACAAACAAAACCTTGTTCCCAGTGGTGTAGGTCATTAATAGAAAACTATGCAGTAATCACAAACATCAAATATATGATGAATACAAGAAGTGAAATGTAACAAAAGGCAATACAGAAACACTACACTGTCGAATTA